>NW_027186645.1:8160320-8239357 GCF_028583685.1 Petaurus breviceps papuanus | reverse complement strand
GTGTGTGTGTGTGTGTGTGTGTGTGTGTGTGTGTGTGTGTGTGTGTGTGTGTAGGGATAGATAGATAGATAGGCCTTTCAATGAGATCTGAGGAGTCAATAGTAAGGATATGGTTAATGTGTAAATCCAACTTCCATTACATTTAGGAAGGTTTCAAGAAAGAAAAGATACTGAAGCTGTGTTTAGGAAAACAAAATAACTGTTAGTTTAGTCAAAGAGGAAAACCTATTCGATACGGAGAAAAATAGGCCAGAGGTATGATGAAATGGGATAGCCCCAGAGGAAGATGGACACCTAGTATTTTACTATTCCTACCCAAGGGATCTGGGATATTTTCTACTTCAAAGATCATACACTTGATGTTTTCCTTTACATTCTCTCTTACCTCATCAGCAAATTCAACTTGCTAATTAAATTGAAAAAAATATTTTAGCTTGTGAGAGAATCATAACCATACACAGGATTGGCAAATTTGTCATTCCATTTGGACAATTTCTAATTTTTTGCCACCATGAAAGGAGCTGCTATAAATATTTTTATACAAATTGGTCCGTTCTCCCTGTACCCCTTTTAAAAAAAATTTTCTTTGGGATACAAGCCTAGTAGTGATATTGTTGGATCAATGGTTTTGTAGCCCTTTGGGCAGAGTTCCAAATTGCTCCCTGGAATGTTTGAATCAGTTCATAACTCTACCAATGATGTATTAATGCCCCAATTTTCCCACATTCCCTCCAGCATTTGTTGTTTTCCTTTTCAATCATATTAGCCAGTCTGATAGGTGTGGGGTGGCACTTCAGAGTTGTTTAAATTACATTTCTCTAATCAGTACTGATTTAGAGCATTTTTTCATCTGACTATAGTTAGCTTTGATTTCTTCTGAAAACTGTCTATTCATATTCTCTGATCATTTATCAGTTGGGAAATGACTTGTCTTATAAATATGACCTAGTTCTCTATGTTTTGGGGAAATGAGGTCTTGATCAGAGACACTAAAAATTTTATTTCTCAACTTTATGTTTTCCTTCTAATCTTGGCTGAATTGGTTTTGTTTGTGCAAAAACTTTTTAATTAAATATAATCAAATTTATCCATTTTTACATCTTGTGATGCTGTCTCTTATTTAGTCATAAATTTTTCCCTTATCCATAGATCTGACAGGTAAATGATTACATGCTCCCCTAATTTGCTATGGTACCCCCTTTATGTCTAAAACATATAGCCATTTTGACCTTATCTTGGTATATGGTGTAAGATTTTGATCTATACCTAGTTTCTGCCGAACTCTTTTCCATTTTCCCAGCAATTTTTGTTAAATAGTGAGTTTTTTATCCCCAAAACTTGGGTCTTTGGGTTTAATACTAGGTTTATTTACTACTGTGTATTGTATACCTAATCTATTCAACTGA
The DNA here is from genome assembly GCF_028583685.1 of Petaurus breviceps papuanus. Classification (NCBI taxonomy): domain Eukaryota; kingdom Metazoa; phylum Chordata; class Mammalia; order Diprotodontia; family Petauridae; genus Petaurus; species Petaurus breviceps. The sequence goes on along the minus strand of NW_027186645.1, from coordinate 8,237,951 downwards.
GCTACCACTCTTAGTCAGAACCAGATTGTTTTGATGATTACCACTTCATAATACAATTTGAGATCTGGTAGGACTAGACCACCTTCTTTCACATTTTTTCCCCATTAATTGCCTTGATATTCTTGACTCTTTGTTCTTCCAGATGAATTTTGTTATTTTTTCCAGCTCTTTAAAATAATTTTTTTTGGTAGTTTGATTGGAGTGACATTGAATAAGTACATTTTTTAGGTAGAATTGACATTTTCATTATATTGGCTTGACCTACCCAAGAGCAATTGGTATCTTTTCAGTTGTTTAGTTCTGACTTTATTCATGTGAAAAGTGTTTTGTCATTGTGTTCATATAGTTCCTTGGTTTGTTTTAGCAGGTAGACTCCTAAGTATTTTATATTATCTACTGTTATTTTTAAATGGAATATCACTTTCTATCTCTTGCTGCTGGACTTTGTTGGTAATATATAGAAATGCTGATGATTTATGAGGGTTTATTTTATATCCCACAACTTTGCTAATGTTGATTATATCAACTAGTTTTTTAGTTGTTTCTCTAGTTATACCATCATATCATCTGCAAAGAGTGATAGTTTTGCTTCCTTGTTGCCTATTTTAATTCTTTCAATTTCTTTTTCTTCTCTTATTGCTATAACTAGTATGTCTAGTACATTATTAAATAATAGGGGTGAAAATGGAAATCCTTGTTTTACCCCTGATCTTATTGGGAAGGCTTCTAGCTTATTAGGGATGCTATTTCTAATACTGTAGTTTACAAGCCTTATGATTATGAGTTTATATCAATTAGTCAGGCTTAATTAGTTTCTAGTCTGGAGTATTAATAAAGTGTTACGATAAGATATTTTGTATAAACTATCCCCCAAAAGTCTGTAATGTACCCTTCCACCAGAGGTCTAACTCATAGCTCCCAGTTGCTAGAATTCTTTTCTTTTCTCTTTCAGGGGATATTCATCAAGTTCCCCTTGGCACAGTATAACTGCTGTGCTGGACTTCTTGCAGAATGTAAAAGCTGCTTTCCCTGGTTGTGTCTAAGCTTTTCTTGGTCCCCAAATGCAGACCCTGAGTAAGCTATTCCAGGGATTCTGCTAGACCTAGAAGTTAAAACAAAAACAAAACTCTGTGTCCTTCGAATTTCACAAGACCTTCCTCCAGTCAAGGTGCAAAAGGGAAGATACCACAACTATGGCTGGGGACTTGCTGTTCTCTCATCTCCAACATCAAGTCCTCTCTCAGGGGCTTGCCTGAAAGGCTTCCACCACTAAAGCTGTCAGGTGCTTACAGCCTCCATTCCAAACTAGTTCACATGGCCTGGCCAAGCTCCTTTAATCAATCAGAACATCCCTCTGGTTAATTTATCTGATGAATTTAGTCAGCATGATCAGATTGTTGGCTACTTTGGGGAGGGGGTGGGGTGTGGAGTAATTTGATTGACTAAACTTAATAGACCCCAACCTTACACTTTATACCCACAGTGCCTAAAACACTAACTTGCCCATAGTAGGTGCTTAATAAGTGTTGAATTATGGTATTTGGAAGGTTTCTTTATTTTTTTTCACAGTAAGTTAGCAAAGTTAGAGTATGTTTCAGACAATGAAATATTAGGAGATAATGATTTTAAGACAGTATAGGATCACTTGGTGGGTTTAGATGACAATTGAAAACTACCAAAATGAAATATTTTAGCTTCTGGAATTTTGTGTGTGTGTGTGTGTGTGTGTGTGTGCGCGCGCACACGCGTGTATTGAGTTGTGCTGAATCAGAGACTTTCAGTAATCAGAGAGTATCTTTTGTGCCTGAATTTACACTGCAGAAATACACAAATTAAATGACTAAGTGTGATAGAGTACAAATCTCTCATTTACTGCATGTCAAATAGATGAGGTTCCAATAGTTCCCATCTTCTGGAATGATGCATAAATGAGCAAAAGACTGAGAAATAGAGAAGCCAATGAAAAGAACTTTTGAAGCCAAATCATTCCATTCTGGCTGTGCTGGGTGTGATAGATTAGAAGCAAATGACAAAAAGCCCTTCAAGCTATCCATTTTATAGTAAGGGATTAATGATAAATACAAGGCTTCACCTGACATCATACCTGGCATGTTATATGACTTTCCCTAGCTCTTAAAACATTTGTCTTTACTAGATAACCAGGAAACATTGTCGCATTGGGCAGTGGACTTAATGTGATCTATCACTACAGATAGTATCTAAAAGCTGAGTAATTTGGTGGAACAACAGAATGAATATCTCCTTTGTTCCATATTATGGATTGTAAAGACTGTGAGTTAGTAAGCTGTAGTGGGAAAAGCCCTGGATTTTTATCAAGAGGGGCTTAGTTCAAGTCTTAGATTTGTGATTAACTACCTTGTGTGACTTCCTTAATACCACAGTAATCTTAAGCTGAGAAAGTGCCAAGGTTAGCAATTCCACAGGGAAGTGCTGACACCATTCTGTTGGATTAGCACTAACCAGGCCCAAGGGTCCACCAGAGTCCACAGGCCTACCATGCTATTGTCATACAGCCAGAGAAGTTTGACACCAAAGACCCTATCTCATTTCCACCTTTGAGAGCCAACAAGCAGCCATTGGGCATATTAACCCTTTCTTCAGAATAATCATCCTCTTATGAAGCAGCTTAGTTCATTGGCTTTTTTCCAGGACATCAGTATGAATCCCAGGCCAGTTGTGTTTCATTAACATTTGAGGAAGGTAGTTGGTTGTTGAGCAAACTGAGAACTAACTTTATAACAGAAAGTAAGGTTTATACTTAAAGTTCAGGTGTGGTTTGAAAATGCCTTTATTCTCCCATCAACTAGAAGACCTGGAACAATTGTTAGTGATAACTTATTTAAAGTATCAGAACATATATGAATTCTCTGTTAATTCTCCAGCTTAAAAATGTGAGACTTCTAACCGATTTGTTAGAAGGCTTTTATCTTTGTTAATAGAGATTTTTAAAATTAAGTTTTTGTCCATTGCAGATAAAATGCTGTGCCTGAATGCCCTAAAAGGCATCCACTTACATATAATTTGGGACTGTTATGATTTCATTAATCATTAACACATGTCATCATCTGCAGAATAATGTAACTTATAATACATAGGGTCAGTGATATGGACTAGACCTGCAATTTTATTGGTATAGGAAACTCCCAAATGAGGAAATTCTCTCAATACCAAAAATAGCAATATTTTAAAATTCTAAATAATTAATAATTCAAGTGTTTTCTTTCGTAAGATTGTAGCACTTATATTTCTAAAATGATTAAAGCTTAAAACTGAATTAAGATTTTGGAGATACCCCATATACACACTTATACAGATGTGTTATGTATGTGTGTATATATGTGTATGTGAATATACACACGTATATAACACTTGTGATGAGGTATAGTGCCAATGCGATATTTCTAGCACCCATGATTATGATAAAGATCATGACTAATTCCTGCGTTGCACTCAATCACAAACTATAACAAACTCTCCATATAGAGAACAGAAGCAAAGCATATATTTAGACACCAGAAACCAAATCCCAAAACCAGTAAGTTGAATCCATCATAGTAGTAAAGAAGTTAACAAGTCATAACAACACAGAGAGCCACAGCATCCTTTAAGTTTCCCACAAACCAACATAAGATCAATACTCACCAACCTCTCCATCTCCTTGCCTGAGTGTCCTCTCTCTCCCATCGGCTAGCTAGCTCTGACTCCCAGCTTCCTATGGGCTCTGCTCCACCCTTTAGCAAATTCCTCCCACCACAGGCTCCATGTGACTACATTCAGCCTATTAGGAGGCAGAGTTTACTTTCAAAGCAGGGAAGGTCTTCAAATACCCCCTAGGCCTATTAAGGGACTGGGAAGATCTTCAAATTCCCATTCCCATTAAACGGGGCTTATTATCACTTAACAACTATTTAACCACTTGAGAAAGAATCAATAAATATTGTAGATTTTCTGAAGAATTTTTTTTCAATAATAGGGAAGTAGAAAGAAAGGGGATATGTGAGGGAGTCTCTTACATGTGCCCTTGGTTCTCACATTTGTAAGTCTGAACTTTAAAGGAAACCCAAATGATAAGAATCTATTTTCCCAAACTATAGAAATAAGTAATGAGGCCAGAAGGTAGTGGTATAAAAAAATACTTTCATAGACAATAAGAGTAACTATAGATAAATAGAAAAGGTCACTCCTTCCTTGTTTCAGCAGATAATTAGAATAAGCCAGAAATGAGATTTGAGGTGAGATATAAGGCCACAGAGCTTAAAAAGGAAAAGAATTTTGCCTTCATGTCATTAAAGGTCATTTGGAAGCTTAGTAGATAAAGAAGGGGTTACTCCTTTTTAGGTCTGTTGCTTTTTAATAATACATGTTAAGTGCTTGGCAAACCTTAAAAGACAATATAAAAGTAAGTAATTACTACTGCTACTGTTGAGTTTTGGGGTTTAGGGGTGCTCAGGACCCCAAAATACTGACATGCCAAGTTCTGCCAAATGAATTCAACCCAAGTCTCCTCTCAACCAAATTAAAACAAAATTTATTAAAGATTCACCATATTGGGTAGAGTCTTATGGAGTCAAAGCATTTGTGATGCTTGTATTGACAAGCAGGGCCAGAACAGTCTGACTCAGACAGAGTCTGAGCTAAATTGGAATCTCAGCTCCTTCATGGAGGCAAGATGGATCTTATATAGAGAAAGATTGTGGGAGGGATCTAGGGGTGGTCTAGAAGAGAGGTGCAGGGAGGGTCTTGAGGAGAAGTCTAAGGAGGATCTTGATGGGACTGAGGACAGATTCCTGGAACCAAGAGAATGGGATTTTGATGGGATCAAGGGTGGGAAACAGCAAGAGGCAGAACAGACAGTGGAGGTCTAGGCTACTTTAAGAATAACAGATTTGGTCAGGGATATTTTGATAGGATCAAGTGTAAGAGGTAGCTGAATGCTACCTGGAGATAACAGATAATGAAGGGCTAGTTTAGGTTAAGGGTAACCGGGATTCAGTCATAGTGATAATGGAAGGCTTATGACCTCAGGCTAATGCCAGATCAAGTGGTAAGATTCAAGGGATTTCCCAGATCCTATATCCCATCACTACTACTACTACTACTACTACTGTTTCTAACTGCTGCTGCTACTACTACCACCACTGTTCTCAATTTTCCTTTCCTCTAACATGAAAGATTTTTAGGGAAGAAACGTATATCATTTAATTCTCTGCTTATAACTTCACACTATCTCTTCTGCCCTTGCCCCACTAAAATGGACATTACCCAGCTGCGTTACTATATCCTTTCATCAGAAACCAGAAAACTCTTTTAATGTAAAGATGGAGGAAATTCTGTAATTTATTGGTTATATTTGTTGTCTTCCACTTGTTTGAGAATTTTTTCTTTTCTAGTTATATCTTTATGGAGGGCAAGATTTTATGTGCAATCAGATTTTGTTAATCATCTAGAAAATTAAAAACAACTCTTACCTTTACATCTTCATTGTGCTGTTTGCAACAATTTCTCTGGAAAAAACTTCCAACCTCTTATTTTTAACTCATTTATCTACTCTTATTCATTATCCTAATTACAGAGAAATACAACCACATGTTCTATTCGATTTTGAAAGAACTCAGCTGGCCCAGGCAATTAAAAACTAATGTACAACTCACAATTTTAGTTTAGTTTTCAGCTTAATTGATTGCTCATACAACTGACGAACAACTGAAAAACAAAAACTGTTTCTTCTCCTTTCCTTTTGTTTGTCCAGTAGATACTTTATGCATAGGAAAGCCTGCTCTGAAACTCCAGAAAGTGCTCTTCTGGCTGCCTCTCCCCTGTCCACATTGTCCCTGTTCATGAAAGTCTTTTTTAGGTTTTGCCTCTCCTGTGAAACCTCCCCTATCACTCCAACCCACATTGGCATCTTTTCTCTAAACTCTGTTAGCACGTCTGGTCTATTTGATGCAATTCACCACTTCAATAGTGATGGCTTCTCTTGTTACCTAATTACCTCCTGTGAATAAATCTTGCCTTTTTACCCAGGTTAGAAAGAAACTCCTTGAGAAAAAGGACCAGGTTGCCCATGTCTCTGATATTCCCAGTAACCTAACATGAGTACCAACCACATAGTAACTGTTCAGTAAATACTGACTTTTATTATGATCTCTTTTCCTCTCCCTCCATAGGTCTCCATGGCATATAGCTCATTTCATATTGCTTAGGAGACATGTTTGTCTTCTCAGTAAAATAGAAACATAATTGTATTTAACCTTTGCCCGGTTTAAAAGCTGGTAAAACGGATATATGACCAGTGTATTACAAAGCATCAAAATAACGTCTTTCTCTTCTAAAGCATATTCAATTAGTCAATTTTCCTACATAAGACTTCGTGACATCAAAGTGATGATGCTTTTCCTAGTGTTTCTAGCCCTTTCTATTATACCATTACCTAACATTTCATATATAACTATACCATTTATCCTTTCTACTAGTTGATTTTTATTAAAAGTAAGTTCTTTACTGGTACAAAGAGAAATAAGCAGAATCATGAGAACAGTTTATACAATGACAACAATATTGCAGAGATAATCAACTCAGAAAGGTTTTGTAATCTTGACGAACACAGGGAACAAACATAATTCCAAAGTACTCATGATGAGGCATGCTTTCCCTCTCCAGATAGAAAGTTGGTGAACACAGAGTACAGATTGAAGCCTATTTTCTTTTATTTCTTCTTCTCCTCCTCCTCCTTTTTGGATAAGGCTAAAGGGGGAATTTGTTTTGCATGACTACATATTTGTAATGTGTTTTGTTTTTCTTGCCTTCTCAATAGGTGGGAGTGGAAGGAAGGAAAGAATTTAGAACTGAAAATAAAATTGAGTTAAAAAGAGGAAAAAGCCAATTCATCTACTTAATATGCTTTTTTCTTTAATTACCAGTGTCATCATTACAACAGTTTTATACCTCTCAGATGCCCTTCGTAAGAATTTCTTAAATGAAAACTTTGATTATAAGGTAAGTATTTATTTAAATGTTTGTGCGATATTATATTTCTTCCTTTGTATGCTACTAAAATAAATATATTGTTACTGCTTTTAGCTAAAAACCCTAACTAAAAAGTTTTGAGGGGTTTTTCCTTAATAATTGAAGTCCTATAGCAGTAAGCTCTTAAACTGCTTAAGTAGCCAGGCTCTGTAATGCCAACTACTAGGTGGGAGGGAGGCTAGAGGATCACTTTAGCTTGGGATTTCTGAACTACTGTGAGTTATGCTTATATAATTATCTGCACCAAGTTTGACATCACTATGGCACACTCCAAGGAACAAGGGGTCACTGATGTGGGGCAAGCTGACCCAAACTGAAAATGGAACAAATCAAAGCTCCAATAACCATTGGTAGTAGGACCTGGATCATCAGTAGCCCTTTTACTTTCAGTCTGGGCAAGATGAGGAGACCAAACCTTAAAACAAAACCAAAAAACTTGGGAAAGAAAATACAATAGAAGCAAAATAGTTTCAGTTAACTTTAAAAAAAATATTAGGTTTTTAGTGCTACTTTCTCTTGTCCTCCAAATCATGTGAGTGAAAGTCCAGAGGGATGTTATTAGAAGACTCATAATATTATTATTTTAATAGGACTTGGTGAAGAAAGGTTAAAAAAAAGTGGATGAAACCTATATAGCCTTCCCCTCTCACATTTCGTATTCAAGATAAATCAGACTATGCTTATTTGGATGCACATGTAACTTTTCTTTCAGTTCTTAATTTTTGGGGGTTATATGCAATAGGCTCCTTGGATCAAAGGGGAGACTTTATTTAATGTAATTCCAAATTTCTTTCCACAGTGGTTGGACAAATGTGTCTGTCCTTCTGTAACCCCTAAAGTTTTGGTTTTTTCCATCTTTTGTTGTCTTTTCCAATTTTTTATATGTGAGGTTTTGATAGCAATCTGGTGTATTATATAGTTGTTATTCTTCTGGGGAATTTTTTTCTTAATATCATTTTGCCACTTAACAATAGCAATTTCAAAAGGGTATTTTTATAAGTCCATCCCAAAATTAAACAAGAATGAATTCATCTTTCTGGTATCTCAGTCTCCTTGAAAATACTTGAAAATGCATGTAGTGATATACAAATAATTGGATGGTTGATACAGATCAAATCAGACACAACATGAACTTTCAAGGAGACATTGCAGCATTTACATATCCTTTTTTTCCTTTAGATCTGGGATTCCTACTTTTACCTCGCTGTCATTTTCATAAACCAGTTATGTCTGCAGTTGGAGATGTTCACACCTTCCAAAAAGAAAAAAGTTCTGGAAAAGTAAGTACCAGTGTTGGCTCAGGTGATAAATAATGGGCTATTAAAGACATATTCTTCAGATTGCTGGAAATTCATGAATGCTCTAAATGACCTCAACAGCTTTTTATCCCATGGGAAAAACTTTTGAGTTTTAGGATAAAAATATAATTGTTTTTCAAATATATGAAAGACTAAATGGCTTTTGATATCTTTTCCGGTTCTGAGATTCTGTGGTGAACTACGGAGGGGTAAAACTGAAAATAATAGGAAAAATGATAAACAAATTTATCTTTAGATTTTAATGATTTGGGTTTATTTGCATAAGATTTTCAGTCATTTCCATGTTTCAGAATGATCTCAAATTTGGGATATAAAGCAAATAAACTTAAGAAACTGAGTGTGTGACTTAATTGGGAGATACTCAGATATACTGTGTGTGACTTGACATTAGTTGGTAGAAATGTATGACCTAATTCAGAATAATTTAATATTGGGGCAGAGTTAAGATGGAAGAGTAGAAACAGGACTTCTGCGGGGCTCCCACTTCCACCTCCTCAAATTCATGTAAAAGGTGACTCTGAACAAACTTTGGAGCTACAGAACCCAAAAATGGCAAAGAGGAGCCAACCTCCCACTGAGGACAGCCCAGCAGGCTGGCAAGAAGCGACCAGCGTGGCGTGTTGGGAGTTGAGCCCAACCCTACATAAGCCATAGGTTTTAGCCTCAGGGTGGCCACAATAAACCACAGGCTAGAGGGACTTCATATCACTAGCAGCTGAGGCAGTTTCCAGAATTATCAAGCCATAGATGCTAAGGAAAAAGTGAGAGGTCAATGCAGTGTGGACTTTATAAACCAGGAGTTTGGGAGTGTGGTCAGGCCTTTACCCCCTGGAGGGAAAAGTGGCTGAGGCACAGTGGCCATACAGCCACTGCCAAGTGGTTGCTTCAGAGCTCCTGGTCTACAGATTGTAGGGGGACCAAACAACCAGTCTGAGGGGTAATCACTCTTGCTTTAACCTTCTTGGATCTGGATCACTGTCTGGGGTGCCTGACTAGTGTGCCAGAGTGTGTGGAGGCTTCACAGAGGGCACCTAAATAATAGCTCCAGCAGCTGCGAACACCTCAGCAATTTGGGACAAAGCTCCCCTTTCTTGTAGCAGAGTTCTACAGTGGCAAAAAGTTCAAAAGTCAAGTAACTGAGTGGCAACATAAGCAAGCAAAGGAAGCAAAGCAAGCAGAGCAGTCCGACATTAGACTCCTATTTTGGGGACAAAAAGGATCAAAGCATGGAACAGAAGGAAGACAGGGAAATCACAACTCCTGTACCAAAAGCTTCCAAGAAAAATATGAGCTGGTTACAGGCCATAGAGGAGCTTAAAAAGGATTTTGAAAACCAAATAAGAGAAGTGGAGGAAAAATTGGGAAGAGAAATGAGAATGATGCAAGAAAATTACAAAATGAGAGTCAACAACCTGACTTAATAACATCTTAAAAAATAGACTAGCTAACAATGAGAAGAGTGCCTTAAAAAGCCAAATTTGCCAGATAGAAAAAGAATCTCAAAAGCTCACTGAAGAGAATCATTCCTTCAGAATTAGACTGGAGCAAATGGAAGCTAGTGACTTTATGAGAAATCAAGATACTATTAAACAGAGCCAAACAAATGAAAAAATAAAAGGCAGTGTGAAATATCTCATTGGAAAAACCACTAACCTGGAAAATAGATCCAGGAGAGATCATTTAAAAATTATTGGACTTACTTGAAAGCCATGATCAAAAAAAGAACCTAGAAATCATCCTTCAAGGAAAATTTCCCTGATGTTTTAGAAACAGAGGGCAAAATAGAGGTAGAAAGAATCCATAGGTCACCTCCTGAAAAAGGTCCCCAAAAGAAAACTACTAGGAATATTATAGCCAGGTTCTGGAATTCCCAGATTAAGGAGAAAATATTACAAGCAGCCAGGAAGAAACAATTTGAATATTGTGGAAACACAATCAAGATAACACAGGTTCTGGCAGCTTCTATACTGAGGGATCAAAGGGTTTGGAATGTGATATTCCAGAGGTCAAAGGAGCTGGGATTAAAACCAAGAATCACCTACCCAGCAAAACTGAGTATCTTGTTTCAGGGGAAAATATGGTCATTCAATGGAATAGAGGACTTTAAAGCATTGTTGATGAAAAAACCAGAGTTGAATAGAAATTTGACATTCAGATACAAGAAGGCAGAGAAGCATGAGAAGGTAAACAGGGAAAAGAAATCATAAGGAACTTATCAGAGTTGAACTACTTATATTCCTACATGGAAAAACAATAATTATAATTTATGAAACTTTTCTCAGTATGAGAATAGTTAAAGGGAATAGAAATTTATGTCTATATAGGAGGGTATATGGGCATATGAATATATATGTGAGTATGTATATATATGTACAGGTATACATAGAGGGTACAGGACCAGTTGAATAGGAAGGGATGATACTTAAAAGGTGAAATTAAGAGGTGAGAGAAGAACATAATGGGAGGAAATGGGGAGAGAGATTGGGGTGAACTATCTCATATAGAAGAGGCAAGGGAAAACTGTTACCAGGGAGGGAAAGAACAGGAAGGCAAAAGGGAATGAATCAACCTTATTCTCAATGAATTTAGCTTAGGGAATGAATGACATACACACTAAATAGGGTATCTCACCCTACAGGAGAGTAGGGAGGAAGGGAATGAGAGGGTGCATGATGGAAGAGAGGGCAGGCTGGGGGGAAGGGATGTTGGAAGCACCCACTTTTGAAAAGGGACAGGATCAAAGTAGAGAATAGAACAAGTAGGAGGTGGGATGGGATGGAGGGGAAATATAGTGAGTCTTTCACAATATATACACAATGTAAATGTTTTGCATAGCTACACATGTACAACCTATATTGAATTGCCTATCTTCCCAGTAAGGGTGGGTGATGACACAGATAGGGAAAAAAATCTGTAATTCAAAGTTTTAAAATCAAATGTTCAACATATATATATATATATATATATATATATATATATATATATATATAATTATCATTATTATTTTACACATAACTGGGAAATAAGATATATAGGCACTGGGGCATAGAGATCCACCATGCCCTACAGGAAAGTTGGAGGGGGTATGTGGGAAGATATAGGAGAGAACAGATTGGGGGAGGGGATATTCAGTGGGATCACTGTTTTCGGGTGGTGGGTAGGGAAAAATGGGGAGAAAATTTGTAACTCAAAATCTTGTGGAAATGAATGATGTCAACTATAAAAAAACTACAAAAATTTAAAAAATTTTAAAAAAGAATAATATAAAGTGACTTCTGATTGTTTCACTATTTGTGAGACTTTATTTAATCTTAAATTTGTTCATTTTCAGATATGGTGATATGCGAGTAACAATGGGTTGTGAAATCTTTAGCATGTGGCAAAATTTAGGTAAGTAATGAAAAATAAACCGTTTTCATCATGCAGGTGATAAGTGTGCTTTTAATCATAGTGACAATGAGGAAAAGCAATATCCATAAGACAAAATTTGGAAAGAGACAGTTGTCAGTAAAAATATCCACAGAAATTCTTCAATATGATGAGATTTGCAACTAATTTTTCTGCAGTCCTTTTAAAAAAAATTATTAGAACTATGACTAAGGTGGGTTGCTTTGTTCTAAGGCACCAATATTCAGGGAACATACTTTCTGCCATTGGTAGTCCTCTAGATTGCTATTTCTTCATTTTACAATCCTTGCCTGCTTCTGTTCCATATAGTGTAACTGTCTATTCTCCCTTATTTAGCTTCGGGCTACCCCTCACCCCAGGCTCCCATCACACCTGTAGTTGTTCCATTGTTTCAGTCCTGTATAATTCTTCATGACCCCATTTGGGATTTTCTTGGCAAAGATACTCGATTGGTTTGCCATTTCCTTCTCCAGTTTATTTTACAGATGAGGAAACTGAGGCAAAAAGGACTAAGTGACTTGCCTAGAGTCACACAGCAAGTAAGGATCTGAGGCCAGATTTGAACTCAGATCTTCCTGATTCCAGACTTGGCTCTCAGTCCACTACGCCACCAAGTTGCCCGTAAGAAACTTTAAAAAAAAATCATAGGGGCAGAGTCGGTTCATTTTCAATCCCTTTCTCCAAGCATTTGATGTTCAGTTATTCAGTTATGTCCAGCACTTTGTGACCCTATGGACCATATTGCCTATGGGGCTTTCCTTGGCAAAGATACTGTAGTGCTTTGCCATTTCCTTCTCCAGTGAATTAAGGCAAAGAGAGGTTAAGTAAGTCTCCCAGGATCACACAGCTATTAAGTGTCTAAGGTGAGATTTGAACTAAGGTCTTCCTGACTCTAAGCCTAGAACTCTACCTACTGAGCCACCAGCTGCTTCCTATCCCACTGTACCTGACTTCAAATGTCTTGTACAAAAGCTACCCATGAGATGATAAAGATAAAGTAAAAAGGGGAGGAATAACAATAATTATTATAATAATGAGTAATGATAAGTAGCTAACTTAGTTTTGCAAACTACATGTTATCTAATTTAATTCATACAAATACCCCAGGAGATAAACAGTATTTTTATCCTCATTTTTCAGGCAAGGAAACTGACACTGGAAGAGGTTAAGTGACTTGCCCAGGGTCACATAGCTAGTAAGTGTCAGAGGTAGTATTCAAACCCAGGTCTTCCAGACTCCAAGTCCAGTGCACTATTAGCTGAGTTAGCCAGCTGCCTCAAAATTCCAAGATCTTTCTGTACTTCAAGGTAGCTTTCCCCAGCTTCTATCCTAGGCAGTAACCATGCCGGTGGCAATATACTAGATTCTCTGACATTGTAGGGTCTCTATCTCCCCATCAACATAGTGCAATGATTCAGAACATCACCTCCCCATGAAATATTACACCCTAAATTTCAAGACCTTTCCTTAATCCCACCCCTTCCTCACAGCTGAATTTTTTCTGGTTCCCAGGATACTTAGATATAATCCTGAAAAATACAATAATCTTTGTATTTTGATAATTAATTGATAATAAATATTAAAATTGCTCCTTGTTTCAAGAAAATAAGACTTTATTTCTCTTTATTTACTGACTTAGATAACTGTTCAGTTTCTTTAAGAACCCCAGATATAAGCTACAAATTCTCTAAAGTTCAGTGTGAGCCTCATAAAGTATTAACTTTGAGCATCATTATTCTGGAAAACTTTATTCCTTTAAGCCACATCATAAAGGGTATTACCAAATGATTTTAAAATATCTACAGTTGCTAAGAGACTTTTATTTCAATTTGGTTAATCTTCCCCACCATATAGGGCATATTATTTCTGCAAATTGATAATGCAGACCTGGTCACACTACAAAGAACTAGCATTCAGAAGAGAAATTGTTTTAGAATTTCATTGGCACTAGATCTTCTTTTCTCGACATTTATAACTTATTTAATTTGATCACAATTTTCAGCTATGTAAATTTATATGAAAAACCTGCTCTTTTATCATTTGATTTCTGTGGTTTATTAAAGTGGCTTATCTCTCTGAATTAAACACGTGATAAGTGGAATGTTTTTTCTATTAGCTTTTTTTTTTTAAAGAATATGTTACAGAACCAGGTTTGGACATGTTTCTGTTTACAAAGTAATGGATACCAAACAACACAATAGTTATAAACATCACTCTTGGCTACTTGAGAGTATGGGATATTGGTGATGGGGGTCTGTGTTTCATGAAGCTATAGATATTGATATTCCTTGCATTAGTGGGCTTCCTGATTTTTCTTTCTCCTGTACACAGTAATAAATCTACATCCTAAAGGAATACTCAGTGAAACTGAGGTGTTGTGTACATTCCGGACTTTGGGGTAATTATTAAGTTTAACAAGTCATCTATAGAGACTGCCAAAAGTGATCCTGGGCAATTGAGAAAAATGTCTCTCCTCTCTGGCCGCCATTCTTGTCTCCTGATTAGAATGTAAACTCCTTGAGGGCAGGGGACTGTCTTTGTTTTTGGTATCGGTACTAGCATTTAGCATAGAGCTTAATAAATGATGATTAATAAATGCTTTAACATCCTTCCATTCCTTTATTTCTTCTGTACTTGAGGTGGTATTGTAATGAAGTAACTCCAGAGGTTATAGTTCTTTAGTCTTCTGTAGTAGAAGTTTATTGTATTTTCTTGGCTTTTTTCTGACTTTCATTAGAGAACCTATTTCAATGAAATGAAGACCCTGAGTTCCACAGGGTTGTAAATTTGAGCTGTTTGTGGGTAGAACCATGCTGAATCTGACTCATGGTATGGTGTTCCCAGATCATGAGTAAAGACATCTTTTCCAGTAAAAGCATATCTCCCTAAGTGCTAGGCATTAGTGCCAACTATACACATCTGTGACCCAGCTTCCAAAGTGGTCAGAATAAACCTCAGGGCAAGCTGTGGAATCCGTTCTACTTGCTTGTCATTTGTTTTGTGATGTTAAATGAGTGCAGCTGAAAGCTTTGGCTAAAGAAGATTTAGAGGTTCCTGGCCTCTAAAAAAAGAAAAAGAGTAGATGCTAGTACAGCTCTGTGGTCTTCATCATTGGGTCACGATGCTCAGATTTGTGCTTTGATGCTCTGGCTGTAATGTAATAAATGTTTGCTCAGAACCACCCTAACCCCTAGTTAATATAGAATTTTCACATTCCTAGACTGTAATAATATATAGCTGGTTTAGGAAATGTGATGTAAAGACTCTTGGGGTCATCTAAACATGTAGCCCATGTGCCAATTTGGCCATGTAGGTCTGTAGCATTGTTATAAGGCAAGATAATTTGTTTCCAAGAAGGAAACAAACTGCATACAGAATTGTTCTCCTATTTCACTTCCCTAGGAATATTTGAGAATTTCCTAGTGATAGACAATTCCCTGTGACTATAAAACACAAATTTGGGAAACCTAGGTTTACATTGCTGAGTGTCTTGGTTTCAGCCTCAGGAAGATGGGCCTTATCCTTTCGAGAACGACAAGCAACTAATTAGTCAATTAATAATCAGTCAGTATGCACTTACTAAGGAATTCTCTATGTGCTAGGCGCTGCTAAGTGCTGGGAATTAGGAAAAAGTAGCAAAAATAGCCTTTCACTCCAAGCTTACATTGCCCCATTGGGGGGGAGGGGCGAGAACATTTCTATAAATAAAGGCAAAGGCACCGGTATTTAGGGGGACCATGAAGGGCTTCTTTCAGAAGGTGACATTTCAGTTGATTATTAAAGAAAGTCAGGGATTCCAAGAGGTAGAGGTAAGCAGGGAGTGCATTGAAGATAACCAGTGTAGAATAATGAAGGAGAGAGATCAATGTGTGAGGAACAGCTAGCAGACCAGAAGAGTTGGACCATAGACTGTACAAAGAGGAATGATTTATAAAGAACCTGGAAAGGTAGCAAAGGGTCAGGTTATGAAAAGCTTAACATGTCAAACCAAGAAGGTTGTCTCTGAACCTAGAACTAGTTAATAAGGAATTCATTGAGTGGAAGGATGGGCTAACATGGTCAGACTTAAGCTTTAGGAAAATCGCTTTGACAAAACTGTAGGAAGGTGGATTAGAATGAAGAGATTTGACACAAGGAGATGAATTAAGAGGCTATTGCAAAAGACCAGGCAAGTGGAGATGTACAGTTGATCTAGCATTTTGACTGTATGACTATCAAAGAGATGTTGTGGAGGTAGAAATCACATGATTTGGCAACAGATTGGATATATGGGATAATTGAAAATAGGGAGTTGTGAATAACCTCAAAGTTAGTTAACTAGGAGACATGCCTAGATCCATCTCTAAAACAGTGTCACATCTTCCCTGTATTTAGTGAGTATTTCTGCAAGACTTATTAGCCTGTAAACTTTCTGTGTTTTTTTTTTTTAATTTTCTAATCAGGAGCAGAGGATCATTTATTTAGAGATGGAAGGGATCCTAGGGGCCATCTGGTCTAACTTCCTCAATTTATAGATTAGGAAGTTGAGGCCTAGAAAGTTAAGTGACTTGCCCAATGCAACACAGTTAGTAAGTATGAGAAGTGGGATTAGGTCTTTTGATTCCAAAGCTAGTGTTCTTTCCACTGGACCATGGCATCTTCAAGGTTTTAGTTCATTCTTTGGTTGTTACTTAATTTTCCTTATAACTGATACCAAGTCTTTCCTTACCATTAGTCCAGAAAAATAAGTACATTTTAAAAGGTGTTCTTCTTTTAAAAAGGAACATAGAAATGCAATATATCCAGAATTTTGAAGACATCAGTAGGTAGTAAAGGGAATTTTTCCAGGAAAAAAAATGAAAAAAAACATGTTCAATACCTTTCATTAACACTCTTTATAGGCTTAAATATGTCTCTCTGAAGCTACTGAAAATGGGGGCTGTAATCCTAGCTTTGGTAAGGTAGAGTGACTCAGTGAGCCTTTCTTGGAGGGTACTTAATTTAGGAACATAAATATATTTTACATAACCTGGTCTACTCATATTATTCCTATGTTTGCTATATTGTATTTAAAGTGTTGTTTGTTTGGACTGACATTTTGGAGGAACCATAACTTCCTTAGTATAGGTCCTGTCTTCATTGAAACAGCTCATAGCATTTTCACATCTCCATCAAATCTTTTAGATAGTTGTCTATGTGCTTCTCAAAAATTTGCCATAAGAGATCTACCCGAAACCTTTGAACTCTTTTTTTTAATGTATTATCTCTTTTTTTATTTTTTTTAGTTTACATCATTCATTTCTACAAGATTTTAAGTTACAAATTTTCTCCCCTACCCACCACCCCAAAACAGCGATCCCACTGAATATCTCCTTCCCCAATCTGCTATCTCCTATATCTTCCCCCATACTGCCCTCCAACTTTCCAGTAGGGCATGGTGGATCTCTATGCCCCAGTGCCCGTATATCTTATTTCCCAGTTACATGTAAAATAATTTTATATATATGTTTTACACAGTTGATTTTAAAACTTTGAATTCTAGATTCTTTTCCTTCCTCCCTCATCACCCACCCTTACTGGGAAGATAAACAATTCAGTATGGGTTTTACATGTGTAGCTATGCAAAACATTTCCATAGTGGATATATTGTGAAAGACTGACTATATTTCCCTCATCCCATCCCACCCCCAACTTGTTCTGTTCTCTACTTTGATCCTGTCCCTTTTCAAAGGGGGGGGCTTCTAACTTCCCTTGCCCCAAGCCTGCCTTCTGTTCCATCATCCACCCTCTCATCCCCTTCCCCCCTACTCTCCTGTAGGGGGAGATACCCTATTTAGTGTATA
Organism: Petaurus breviceps papuanus; assembly: GCF_028583685.1. NCBI lineage: Eukaryota > Metazoa > Chordata > Mammalia > Diprotodontia > Petauridae > Petaurus > Petaurus breviceps. Next base: position 8,220,355 of record NW_027186645.1, on the reverse strand, counting down.
TGTCATTGCCTCTCTAAGCCAAATTCAATGAGAATAAGGTTGACTCATTTCCTTTTGCCTTCCTGTTCTTCCCCTCCATGGTAACAGTTTTCCCTTGCCCCATCTATATGCGATAATTTGCTCTAATCTGTCTCTCCCCATCTCCTCTCTCCTCTTAATTTCACCTATTAAGTATCATCCCTTCCTATTAAATTGGTCCTTTGCCCTCTGTCTATGTATGCTTGTATACATATATCCACACATTCACTTATGTATTCATACACCCATATACCCTCCTATGTAAACATACATATGTACATATATAGATATAGATATATAGATACACACACATTTCTATTCCCTTCAACTACTCTCATACTGAGAAAAGTTCGATAAGTTACAATTAATGTAGGCATGTAAATAGTTCAGCCTTGATAAGTTCCTTTTGGTTTCTTTTCCCTGTTTACCTTCTCATGCTTCTCTTATTTCTTGTATCTGAGTGTCACATTTTCTATTCAACTCTGGTTTTTTCATCAACAGTGCTTGAAAGTCCTCTATTTCATTGAATGACCACATTTTCCCCTGAAACATGATACTTAGTTTTGCTGGGTAGGTGATTCCTTTGACCTCATGAATATCATATTCCAAGCCGTTTTATCTCTCAGTGTAGAAGCTGCCAAATCCTGTGTTATGCTGATTGTGTTTCCACAATATTCAAATTGTTTCTTCCTGGCTGCTTGTAATATTTTCTCCTTGATCTGGGAATTCTGGAACCTGGCTATAATATTCCTAGGAATTTTCTTTTTGGGATCTTTTTCAGGAGGTGACCTGTGGATTCTTTCAACCTCTATTTTGCCCTCTGGTTCTAAAACATCAGGGCAATTTTCCTTGAGAATTTATTGGAGGATGATTTCTATGTTTTTTTTTTGATCGTGGCTTTCAGGTAGTCAAGTAATTTTTAAATGATCTCTCCTGGATCTATTTTCCAGGTCAGTGGTTTTTCCAATGAGATATTTCACATTGCCTTCTATTTTCTCATTTGTTTGACTCTGTTTAATAGTATCTTGATTTCTCATAAAGTCACTAGCTTCCATTTGCTCCAGTCTAATTCTGAATGAATGATTCTCTTCAGTGAGCTTTTGAGATTCTTTTTCTATCTGGCACATTTGGCTTTTTAAGGCATTCTTCTCCTCATTGGCTTTTTGAGCCTCTTTTTCCATTTGAGTTAGTCTATTTTTTAAGATGTTATTTTTTAAGTCAGGTTGTTGACTCTCATTTCATAATTTTCTTGCATCATTCTCATTTCTCTTCCCAATTTTTCCTCCACTTCTCTTATTTGGTTTTCAAAATCCTTTTTAAGCTCCTCTATGGCCTGTAACCAATTCATATTTTTCTTGGAAGCTTTTGGTGCAGGAGTTGTGATTTTCCTACCTTCTTCCTGTTCCATGCTTTGATCCTTTTTGCCCCCAAAATAGGAGTCTAATGTCAGACTGCTCTGCTTGCTTTGCTTCCTTTGATTGCTCATGTTGCCACTCAGTTACTTGACTTTTGAACTTTTTGCCACAATAGAACTCTGCTACCAAAAAAGGGAGCTTTGTCCCAAATTGCTGGGGTTTTCACAGGTGTTGGAGCTATTAGTTGGGTGCCCTCTGTGAAGCCTCCACACACTCTGGCACACTAGTCAGGCACCCCAGGACCTCCACCCCAGACAGTGATCCAGATCCAAGAAGGTTAAAGCAAGAGTGATTACCCATCAGACTGGTCGCTTGGTCCCCCTACAATCTGCAGGCCAGAAGCTCTGAAGCAGCCGCATGGTGGTGGCTACATGGCCACAGCATCTCAGCCACTTCTCCCTTCAGGGGGTAAAGGCCTGACTGCACTCACAAACTCCCGGTTCACAATGTCCACACTGAACTGATCTTTCACTTTGTCCTTAGCATCTATGGGTTGATAATTCTGGAAAGTGCCATAGCTGCTGGTGATCTGAAGTCACTCTAGCCTGTCGCTGGTTGTGGCCCCCCTGAGGCTAAAACCTCTGGCTTGCACAGGGCTGAGCTTGGCTCCCAACACTCTGTGCTAGCTGCTTCCTGTCGGCCTGTCGGATTGTTTGCAGTGGGAAGTTAGCTTCTCTTGGTCATTTTGTGGATTCTGTAGCTCTAAAGTTTGTTTAGAGTAATTTTTTACATCAATTGGAGGACGGGGGAGCAGGAGCCATGTGGAAGTTCTGTTTCTTCTCCGCCATCTTAACTCCATCCCCCAATCTTTGAATTCTTGCTCTTTTAAGATCCTGGGTATACCAGTATGCCACTTGGCCTAGCCATCTTTTGATTCTCATCCTCATGATATACTCAACCAACTCTCTTTTCCATCAATATACATCTTTAGTAGTATCTCGTGCCAGTTTCTTAATGAAAATTGTCATTAGCATCATGTTGCATCCTGTTTGTGAGCCTGTGTTCCTTTGTTATGCCTAATGGCTTAGGTTTTATGTTATAATTCTTCTGAGATTGTGTGTCCATGATTCAGAGCCATGTGGTATCATTGGGAGAATATTGTTATGACAGAAATAGGCTTGTTGAAACAAGAATTTCAAATTTGCTTGTTGAATTTATTTTTAATTGTTTTTCATTTTTATTATAAATGTGGCTTTATACTGTAGAATTTTAATAAATCTCTCATCTGTCCATTTAAAAAATTTATAAACATATGTATGAGATGAAGAAACATTCTCAAGAATTCAAAGAATATTTTTAGTTTAACAAAAAATAGAGATTAGGATAGTCTCTTTGCTAGGCACAGATTAGTGAAGTATTCCATATGTTTTTTTAAATTTTTTTGTCTTTATTAATTTGTTTGCTTTTAGTTTACAAAAGCATTCCATATTTTTAACAAGTTTATTTGTTGTTCCCTGAATTTGATGTGCTATTTTTTTGAGTTTGTGCCTTTATATAGAATGATCCCCACTCATGGAATGAAATCTTCCCTCATCACTGCTTCTTAACATGATTAGCTTCCTTCAGATCTTCACCATGTATTACATTCTACAGGGAGCATTTCTTGATCTCTCATTATCTCATTCCTTTTCTGTTTATTTATCTGGTAATATCTTGGTTTCCAGGGACTAGCAGGGAGGGTGTTCCTACTTTTTGTGTTAGTAGCCTTAATGCTTTGCATACAGTAGGTATTTAATAAGTGCTTGTTGCATTGAATTGAATAGAAGGAACCATCACTATCCTAGTGAAAAAAAAAAGGAAGTTAAGATAACAGGTTTGTTTGTTTTTTTCCTGAAGTTAGCATGAAGCAGACACTAGTTTGTCGAGCAGAAACAGAAAGCATTCATTTCCTGGAATGGTATCAAGGAATATAAAGGGAGAAAAAAAAACCTTGAAGCTTATTGATTATTATTTTTGCCACATACAACTATCAAATCAGAAATTGGAAATTTTAGTTTCTTTTAACAGTACTAGAAAATCATGTTTTGTATTTTTTCTCTTCAGAAAGAAGAATGGGAAAGATGAGAGAAATGTAGCTTAGTTGTGAGTTTATATATAAATACTGAGTTTAATCATGAAATTCCTATAAGAACTCACTATAGACAATTTTCCAAGCCCCATAATAAAAAAGATCATGTGGATCCCTAGTTCTTTGGAAAGGCAGTTTGGGCATAAAATCTGATTAAAGGCATTTAATTGTGATTTTCCCAGGTTAACAAAATATTCTCATTGAGCATTTTGGGGGGACCTGACCAGTGATTTCATTGACTTAGGGAAGTCTCAGTGAGGAAAATCCCTCTACCAAAGGTGCATATCAGTTCTTCTCTGCAACTTAGAATCTTTGAGAGTTTCTTAGGACAAGAGAAGTTCAGGCCCGTGGCCAGGGTCACACACATCCTCCTTTTCTTTTTTTAAGCCCCAATTTGAGTGTGTCAGAGATGTGACTTAAACCTGCATCTTCCTGATTCCAAAGCTGAATTCCTACTCATTATACCATGTTTCTTCTCTCAACTAAAATATTGTTTAATATTCTGAATTTGTATAAGTTTAAATACTAACATTTTTATTAAAAAATATTTTGTTTCTGTACTTTAGTGTTGTTCTGAAAGTCAAATAGTCATGAAGAGCCAGGTTGTGATTTCCCTTGACTTGTAGATTTCTTCCTCTTCTATTTTGAACTATTTAAACAAAAAGGATGATAAATTTCTTCGTTCTAATTTCTTCATGAGCAAACTAATACCATTTCTTGTGTTCACTATATTTTGAGTCTTTCAAAAGCAAATCAGGACCATAGGAGAATATTCATTCATTTCTTGATCAAAAGTCAGTAAAAGGAAACCCATAAGCAGCAGAGGTAAGGAATCATTATCTTGTTATACAGTAAAATCTCCTGAAGGCATTGCTGGAGTAAAGACTAGTAGGTTGTGCTTAGAGTCAGGAAGACACGAGTTCACACCTTTCTTCATGTAGTCCTGTGTCACTTAATTTCTCTTAGCCTCAGCTTCTTCATATGTAACATGAAAATAACAATAGCACCTACCTCACAGGGATGTTGTGAGGATCAAAACAGGTAACATATAAAGCATATATAACTTTATGAATATATGTATATATATACATAATATATACACATATATATAAACATATAACATATAAAGCTCTGCAAACCTAAAAGTACTCTATGAATTCTATAGAATATTAAACTACCATCTTCCCATGATGTAGTCTTTAGAAATTATTTGGGGGAATGAAGGTCAAATAATGCTATGCAAATATCTTATTTTACATATAAAATTCGTCATTGTAAAAACACTCATAAGCAAATTTTTATCTTTGGGACAAGAAAACTCTTTAAGAAATATGTGGGGAAGGGCGGCTAGGTGGCACAGTGAATAGAGCACTGGCCCCAGAGTCAGGAGGACCTGAATTCAAATGTGGCTTCAGACACTTAACACTTACTAGCCATGTGACCTTGGGCAAGTCACTTAACCCCAATTTCCCTGCCCTCTCCCCTCCAAAAAGGAAAAAAAAAAAGAAATGTGTGGATATTTTGTTTTCCCCAAAACACCCAGTCTTCTAGGGTTTTATATTCCCTTAAATATATAAATTGTGTTTACTACTGTACTAAAATTCATTAGAAATTCTATAAGTACATGTATTTAACATAACTTTAAATAATAGAAATTTATATATTTACATAATGAATTATATATGTAATTTATTATGGACAGATTAATACATTATGTATGCGTACTCAATTTGTTATGAACTTTAAACAGTAACAGAACCAATTTAATTGATATTTCTGACTAAACTTTTTTTTTTAATATGTATCCTTACATTTCCATCTATAGCTATGCTGTGTCTGGTAATGGAAGGGTTAATCATTACTACCAAGGTCTATCCTTTAGCATTTATCTTTCAGCAGGGTTTGTTTGTTCTATTTTCAGATGAAGTAAAATTCTTACTAAATATATAAAGCCAGGCACTTTTTCCCACATTGGCAAACACAGCATCTAGTAACTACTGTAGAAAAATCAATACTTCCCAGGCAGTCTGTTCTGTGCACAAATATAAAACTCAAGGTGGCTGAGTTGCAGGTGTCCTAAATACTAATCCATACTAAATCTATCATGATAACAGAAGTTTGTTTTGTCATTGTCATATTCTACAAAAGGCCCAGAATTGTATTTGTTCCTTAGGAAAGGCTCTGGGATGAGGTCTTCTATGAGAGAACCGTGTTACCAAAGCATGTTTTATAGTCTACTATATTGTAATGTGATGTAATTACGTTAGAATGTAGCCTCCTCACAAATAGGGATTGTTTCTTTCCTTGGATTTCTCCCCCAAGTACCTAGCACAATGCCTAGTTCATTGTAAATGCCTGATAAATGCTTGTGGGTTGATTGAAATTGTTCTAAATTCCTAGTCAGGGATGTGATTTCAGGTTTGGTCCCTGAAAGAAAAGGCCTGTCAACAGAATATCAGCTTGTCAAATTCACACAAGAGCCTCTTGGCAGAGAGACTGAAAAGTGCAACATGGGGTTAGGAAAAAACCACAAATAAATGGAAATTAATCATCTAGTCCCCAAGCAGTATCTATGATGTGCCAGGCACTGTGCTTAGTTTTGGGTGTACAAAAGCAAAACAACCTTGAGGAATTGCCTTTTTATTCAAGGGAAATAAAATATCCACATAGGAGGAAATGCAAAGTAAAACGAGGTATTTTCAATATTGCGTCTAGAAGTTGGAAGGATGAGGAAGGAAAGATCGGAAGAGATGGCATTTGAGCTGAATTTTCAAGGGCATAGGGGATGGTCAGAGACAAAATCCAGAAGGGAGTGTATTCCCTACTTGACAGCCGGCCTCTGCTTTAGAAATATCACTTTGGCATTTACCTGGATAATTGGACAGGGAAGAGACTGGAGACAAGGAGCACAATTAGGAGTCTTTTGCAATACAGTTGAGATGTGACAACTTGAACTATGGTGGTAGCCATGTGAGTGCAGAAAATAGTACAGATGTTAAGATATATAGGGTCAGAGAGAGTTAAGTATCACAAATGATTCTAAGGTTGCATACCTAGATGACTGGGATATAAGATGGTATCCCTAAGAGAAAGAGGGAATTTGGAGTTGGGAGAGACAAAGTAGTAAATTCTGCTTTGGATAGGGTGAGTTTGAGATGCATATGAAAAGCCAAATGGAAATATCCAGTTAGCAATTGGTGATGTGTGACTGGAGCTCTGGAGAAAGACTGGAGCTGGATTTATAGATTTGGGGATATTTGTAGAGGCATCTACATGACAGTTGAACCCCATGGTTCATGAAGTCCCAAAGAAGACAAAGTAGAGGGAAGACAAGAAGATCCAGGACAAATTCTTGGGGTATACCCACATTTACTCAGAGGAACATGAATGATGATCCAGCAAAAGAGACTACAAAGGTGTGGCTAGTTAGAAAAGTAGGAGAAGTAAGGATGAAATGTCATGAAAATCAGAAGAGAGGACTCTTGGAGAAAAGCGTGGTCAATGACCAACAAATAAGTACAGCTCTCTTCTTGTTAATCTGTCATTAATGCCATTGTCCAAATAGTCTTCATAATCCTTTGGCCTGATCATATTCCATTGGTTAAAAACTTTCAGAGACTACCGAAGGTCTACCACATGAAGTATAAATTCCTTAAACTGGCACACAAGGCTCTCCACAACCGGTCGTATTTCACACTACTTCACAGTTCCACAGTCTTGCTCTGCTTTTCCCTGTCTCTGCATTGGTTCCTGCTGCCTCTCATGTTTGGAATAGCCTTCTCCTCGTTCAGTCCTGCCCCCAAATATCCACCTGCTGAAATCCTTTTTTTCCTTTAAGGTCCAATTCAAATGTTAGCTTCTCCATGAAGTCTTTCATGATCCCTCTTGCTGGAAGTAATCTTTTCCTTTTTCAAATTTCTCTGATAAGGTACTTTGTACTTTTCCTCTCTTCATATAATATAATTAATGGACATTTTAACGATTTATATGTATGCTTCATTTCCCCTATTAGCTTTTAAATCTTTTGAAGACAGTGACTGCGTTTTATTCCTTGTATACCAAGTACCTTTCAGAGTGTCCCAGTAGTAGATACTTAATAAATGTTTGCACATTAGAATTTATTTGAATTGAAAAGGAAAATCCAGATGGAAGAGAATAATAGCAAAAGAGTAAATTAAGTCGTATGAGGGGAGATAAGATAACCATTCCTTTATTCAAAGGAAAACATCCCAGGGCTGAAGTAGTCACTTGGCAACAGAATCTTGCAATATTGTAATAGAAAGGGTCCTGGATTGGAATCAGAGGACCGGGTATGGAATCCAACTTACGTCATCAACATTCTATTTCTGTTATCTTGGGCAAGTGACAACCTCCCTAGACCTCAGTTTTCTCACCTATAAAATAGGGGTGGTGGTATTGTTGGACTAGATGATCTTTAGGGTTCCTAAGCTGATATAGATATAGAAACCATTTGTTTCTGCAAAAGAGAATCTTCCATTTGGTAAGGAAGATACTGCCCTACTTGTTAAAGGAAATGAACTAGGAAAGATTAGCTGGAAGGAGAGCAAAGCATCCTTATTGAATTATTTTACATCAAGTCTGAAGGAAAAGAAATAAGAAGTAATACAATACTAGATTAAGGTTTTGCCTTTTGAGATAAATACCAGATATTTAACTTAGAGCAGCAAATGTTATCAATTAATCTCTTTTTCTCCCTCTCCTCTTTAATCTCCTTCTTGATTTTCTCCCTTTTTCTACCTCTTTTCCCCCACTAGAAAAAAAACAAATAAACTTATAACATGTACATAATCAAGCAAAACTAATTTCTTTATTGGTCACGTCCAAAAAAATATGTCTTATTCTGCACCCTGAGTCTATCCCCTTTCTGTCAACTTTATCAGCTCTGGAATCATCACAGGTCACTACATTAATCAGAGTGCTTAAGTCTTTAAAAGCTGTTTGTCTTTATAAGGCTAGTGTTCCCATGTTAATTGTTCTTCTGTTCATTTCACTCTGTATCAGCTCTTACAATTCTTTCCATGTTTCTCTAAAATCATACTGTTTGTCATTTCTGACTGCACAGTAATTTTACGTCACATTCATATGTCATAAATTTTTCAGTCATTCCCCACTTCATTGTTACTACCCCTTTAGTTTCCTGTTCTTTATAACCATGAAAAAAAGAACTTCCATTAGTACTTTTGTGCATATGATTCCTTTTCATCTCATTTTGTTGCCAAAATAGGAGTGTAAAGTTGGGGTACTCTGTTTATTTTGTGCCTGCTCATGTTGCCACTCAATTACTTGACTTTTGGGCTTTTTGCCACAGTAGGACTCTGCCACCAGACAGGGGAGCTTTCGTCTCAAACGCTGGGGTTTTCTCAGCTGCCAGAGGTATTAGTTGGATGCCCTCTCTGCAAGCCTCCACATGCTCCATCAAACTGGTCACATACTGCAGGACTTCCACCCTAGAATGCAATCCAGATCCAAGCAGGTTAAAGCAAGAGTGATTACCCCTCAGACTGGTTGCTTGGTCCCCCTACACTCTGCAGGCCAGGAGCTGAAGCTGCCACATGGGGGCGGCTCCTCAGTGGCTTCTCACCCCGGGGGGAAGAGACCAATGCACTCCCAACTACTGGATCCCAAAGTCCACACTGCACTGACCTCTCACTTTGTCCTTAGCATCTGTGTGTTGATAATTCTGGAAAATGTTACAGCTGCTGGTGATCTGGAGTCCCTCCAGCAGGTGATTGGTCAGGCCCTCCCTAGGGCTAAAACCTCAGGTTCAGGCTGGGCTGGGCTCTGGAGCGCTGTGCTGGCTGATTCCTGCCAGGCTGTCCTCAGCGGGAGGTTAGCTTCTCTGTGTCATTTTGTGGATTCTGTTGATTCCTTTTCCTCTCTCAGAGACGTACTTCAAAGCATTATTTCCCCATGGAGGAATTGTTGCTCCCAGACCCAGCACTTCACAGGATGACATCTGCTTAGATTCTATATTGTTAATTCTTCTAGATTCCATCCTAAGCCATCTGAATATGACAAATTGTATTGCAACATAAAATAAGTGTATGTCATCTGAGTTCACTGCACAGAAGAGTGAGGACAGTCAGATAGCATTAATCAGGAAAATCTGTCTTGAAGAACATTATACTTTCTGACCTAGAAAAAAATATGCTTGGCTTTTAAAACATTTCAGATGGTTTCCCTGGTTACTTAAGAGTAATCACTGGAACAGAAACTCATTTACATGTCACTGTCCCTTCTCCTAGAAGGTTTGTGCTCCTGGTAGTATCACTTTCTGAGCTAGACTTGTAGGTGATAGTGTAGTTGTGTGACCTTGGTTGAATCACTTTGATTCTCTGAGCTCCTGTTGCCTTAAATGCAAAGCAGGGATAATAGATTACTTTAGAATAGTGGTTGACAACATTTTTCCCCCCTGAACTCCTTTCAACAACAACAAAATGTGTTTTGAACCCCCAGAGTAATTTAATATACTACTCCTAATATTCTTTTAGATTTATTAATTAAATGTTTAAAGTAATTACACTGACAACTTTTGCCCCCAGACTTCCAAACTAAAATTTATATTTTATAATTATGAAATATAAAATTTATTCTACCTATAATTATGAAAACTATATAAAATCATGGGCAGTTAAGTGAACAGTGGATAGAGCACCAGATATGGAGAAAGGAAAAATCATCTTTTTATTAGCTGTGTGACCCTGGGCAAGACACTTAACCCTGTTTGCCTCAGTTTCCTCATCTGTAAAATGAGCTGGAGAAGAAAACGACAAACCAGTACAGTATCTTTGCCATGACTTTATGGGAGATTCAGTAAGAATTAAGTAATCTAGCAAGTCCTGATAATGTGGCAGTTATTAACTGCTTAATATTGAAGAATTTTTAGTGCAAACCCTTTGGACCATCATCATGAACCCCCAAGGAATTAATGAACAACTATTTGGGAACCACTGCTTTATAGGATCACAATTATAGACCATCTAATCCAACCCCTTCAATTTTATAAATGAATCATTTGAGGCCCAAGGTAACTAAATGATTTGTCCAAGGTCACAAAATGAGTGGAAGAAATGGGATTTGAACCCACGTCCTCTGATCTTAAACTGTGCCATATATACCATAGTGAAGAAAATACTTTGAAAACTTTAGAGCGCCACTTAAATATGAGCTATTATTATGATGTTAATTATTTAGCATGGGTTTGTGAATATTTGATACCACATCCATCTACATACTTAGGGCCCTGTGTGCTCCCTTGGCAGTGAGAAAGGGGCTGTTGTTTGGGTAATGAATTAGGTCTTACTATAGTTGATGGAAGATGTATTTCCATGCCTCTTTTATTAAAAGGACATCAACTTTCTCTTTCTCTCTTTTCTGTCATCCTTCATTCTTGATTGTTTTCCTCCCTTTTAAGGACATGCTGGGGGAAGCTAGGTGGTGCAATGGATAGAGTGCAGAACCTGAAGGCAGGAAGACTCATCTTCCTGAGTTCAAATCAAGCCTCAGACACTGACTGATTGTGTGACCCTGGGCAAGTCACTTAACCCTGTTTGCCTTAGTTTCCTCATCTGTAAAATGAACTAGAGAAGGAAATGACTAAACCACTCCAGTGTCTTTGCCAAGAAAAACCCAAATTGGGGTCACAGAGAGTCAGGAATGACTGAAAATGACTGAACAAGAACAAAGCACATGCATATTTGTACATTAGCTTTATTTTGAAGACTCTTCTAAGGTTAAAAGGAAATGTACCTATACTTGTGTAGAGAGCTGCTATTGTGCTTCATAACTTTTCCCACGTGTCTTGGTTTTCTGGACACCCTGTGCTTTGTCTTACCCTAAGAAGCAAAATAAAAGGAAATATAATTAATGTACATGCATTTAACTCTGAAATTGGCAAATGATTGTGGATAATATGGCTTTGGATCCAAAATCTAACACAAAAGATGGAATTTAAAAAGGAACACTTCAAGGGAAAAAAAAAATAAGCTTTCTTTTGCTCGGTTTCATTGATTGCTCAGTTAGGTTTGAGTTATTTATTTTAGTCTATACCAGCAAAAACTGTATTTGGAAAAGAATATAATATGATTAAAAACCTATGTTCTTTTAAGGAGAAAAGGCAATCCAGGCAATTGCAATCAATCTAAGATAGATTAGGGAAACAGATCAAAACTCAGTAGAGTAAAAGCTTCTTGAGGACAGATACTATTTTTTTTCTATCTTCAATGTCCTAGCACAGTGCAGACCCCACAGTATGCTTCAATTAAATATTTTGAATTGTATCTATCAAAATAGATGATCTTTGTACTTGAGAGACATTTGTTTCTTCACTGTTTGATCTATCTCATGTGTTGGGTTTTCCATGGCTGCCTCATCCTTTATTGAATCACCATGGCCTTTGTGGTTTCCTGGAGCCCTGATTTATTGTTTCCCCTGCTGATAAATTGGAGTGACCTCTGTTTATTATTAGAAAGCTCTCCAATCTAATCTTGCCAATATAACACTCATATTTTATTTTGACATCTTGTTGTGGACATTGACAGTGAAAACTGTAAAATTTTGTAAAATTTAGAAACCTTAAAACTTGATAAAATGCCATGTCCTAAATGATACCACAAGAAGAGAACATTTGTCTTCTTCTTTGATAAGGTTAATGAAACTTAGAAGTACTTAAAAGAACTTCCTGATCCATATATTGACACTAATGATTACACCATTTGATGCAGAATATCTTCCAGCATCAAGGAATTAGGAAATTTGGGGTATTTTTCACTTAAAGGAAACCCACGAAGTGGAAATTCCTGCCCATGAGAATAGTGATCACTCTATGATTTTCATCCTGTGGGCAATTTATACAGGTCACAATCTCTCCACACCTCATCCATATTCTGTGTTTCTCTTTCATGTCTTTCTATAGAAGATCTACCCAGTGTGCTAACAATCTTCCTCTGGTTATTTTAATATTTGTATGATACTCATGTGGCTGTCCTGTTTCATGTCATTTTTACTTCATGATGAATCCATCTCCTTTATCAATAATTTGAGTATCCATTCATCTTTTATGTAACTTTCATGCGCTATTCATTATTGATTGTATTTTGTAGTCTCTGTGCATAAATCATGCATATTCCCATTCCCCCATGGGCTGTATACACATATGTGCATGCGTACATACTCTTCCCTGCTAATGCTTCTCCATGGTTTGTAATCATAGTGCATATTTGACATAATATTGGTGTTAAAGAGATGAGTTTTTGTGACAATGCATAGTTTAGGATCATTCAGAGTACTTCAGAATTTTCCAAAAGGAGTCCATCATTAGTGAGAGTACATGGCTATAAAATGCCATATTCCATTTGGCATCTCTTTGTTGTCTCTATTCTATTTTTTTTCCTACAAAAGCTCTTGTAACGACCTGGTTTAGCTGGATTTAATTTCAAGTGCTGCATCATTGTTTTCCACTCAAAGTGTTTTTATGATGTTATCCTGCTTGGTCTTTAAGTCTCCTACTCACCAGTGTTTTGGAAGGAATTTTCATTTTGTATTAAAATTTAGTTTTGCCTTTGACTTCCTTTTCTCTCTAAGAGGCAAGAAAATAAATTTTTATTGTCTGGGGCAATTTCTGGTCATTTGTATTTTCTGTTCTGTTGACTATTTTGAATCAATTAAACTTCTCTTAGAAATGGACATAGAGTCTACTTTTACCTATTTCCTTCCTTTTTTTGAAAGGATAGTCCATTTAAACAGTTGGAGCTGCTGTCTGAAGACTCCATATCTTCTTTCTTTTCTTCTTATTTGGTATTTACCATTACTTTTGCTCTAACTAGTTAGTGATCTGACCCCCATGACTCTTCAAAGGCATTTCCATTTTAGTAAGAGTGTTGAACTTTAGCCATCCTGTAGACCCTAACCCTGAGCCAGGATTATATATGCTCTATATTTAATGCTTAAAAACCAGCCAAGCTAAGTTCAAATAAACTTATCACTAGATTGGCTTTAGGGTGATAAATTTTTTGACTGTAAAATCTCTCAAAAACTATTTACAAAGTCACTGATGAGTTGTAGTCTATGTTGGTTATGGGAGTACTTACCTCGAACCTTGAAGAGTTGAAAGAATATGAAAGTCAATTCTTTTTTTACCAAATCTCAGAGTCTCAGAATTGGGAGCAATGTCAGAGGACAAATCCGACCTATACCTTGATGAGAATCCATTCCACAAACCCTCAAAAGGGAAATTCACCACACTCTCATGAATCCTGTTCTACTTTTATAAACTGTTCATAAATTTTATCTTGTATTTTTGTCTCCTTATGTCAAGTTTAAGTTTATTTCTGTAACTCCTACCCATTGCCATTAGTTCTGCCTTCGGACTCCAAGAAGAACAAGCCTTATCCCTCTTCCACAATACACCTATTCAAATACTTGGAAGATAACTATGTCCTTCATCCCCCTTCCCCCAAGTATTCTTGTCTCCCCAGTTTCTCTGACTGATCCTTGTATGTTATGATCTCAAAGATTCCTAAATTTTGGAAATATCTGGCTTAACTAGCAGTTTGCAACAGGTACTACGTATTTAGTGTTGAACTTGGAGTCAAGAAGATCTGAGTTCAAATCCCCTCAAATACTTACTGTGTGACCCTGAGCAAGTCCCTTAACTTCTGTATGCCTCAGTTCCCTTCATCTCTTTAAAAATATATAAACTTATTATGTGTAAGCTCCTTGCAAGTAGCCATTGTTTCTTTCTTTTATTTATATCCTTAGTACCTAGTATAGTGCCTGCACACAGTGGGTGCTTAATAAAAGCTTGTTGCTTGATTGAAAAAATCTCCAGTGTTCATATTATGTCATTTTATTATATTGTTGAGCACTGGTTCTCAATTCTAAAAAAAAATTTTCATATGGCACAGTATATTATTTCTTGCTATAAGGAATCCTGATATACCATGGGAGAGTTGAGAGATTCACACACATATATGTGTAAATGTAAGTTCAGTAGAGTTCAAAGCATACCCTTTGAGGACCACTGTCTTTGAGCCAAAATGTTTTCCTAAAGGAAAAAAAAATCCCATTTAAAAAGGGGATTTCATGGGAAATGAGATTTACTTTGCAAAAATTCACTCTTAAATGATTTTTCCAAAGTGCTCTCTTTTCTAATATGGGAGAGATCCATAATTTTTTATTTTTAAGCAATTGGGGTTAAGTAACTTGCTCAAGGTTACACAGCCAGTTATTTCTAGGTGTGGTGCTAAGTATCAGAGCCCGGATTCTATCCCAGGTTATCCCGACTCTGGGGCCAGTGCTCTTACTTGCTGTGCTACCTGGCTGCCCCGAGAGATCCATAATTAAAGACCCTGATGTCTTTTGCCCTGTTTCGTACTATGAGTTTTCTGAATCACTGTCAAATTCAGATTTCTCTGTTTTATTTAGGAGAACACAAGCTTCATTTCATTCCTGCACTGATTGGCCCTTTCTTAGAAGTAACCTTGATACCTCAGCCAGACCTACGGAATGTAATGATTCCTATTTTCCATGATATGATGGACTGGGAGCAAAGGCGTAGTGGCAACTTTAAACAGGTAAGCACAAACTTCTCCCCATGCAGATGGAAAAGTTCAGTGAAATGCATTTCAGAGATGACCAATTTCTTTATAAGCTCTTTAAAGGCTACAATAAATTCTTATCTTTCTATCTCCAGTCCTAGCACAGTGGCTGGCATAAAATAGAAACCTAATAAATATCTGGCCAATTAAATTGTTGAATTAATTATATTTTGGTAGAAAAAGCACTCGAATTAATGAGGAATCAAGAGACCTGATTCCCAATCCTGTCTTGATATGTGGGGGAAGAAGAGGGGAAGAAAAACACTGGATAAAGAGTCTAAAGAAATTCCTTCTGTTCTTGGCACTGCTATTAATTAGCTGTACTTTGGATGGCTCATCCTCTCTGGACTTCAATGTCCTTATCTATAAAATGAAAGTTACATTAGTTTATTATTAGTCCCTTCCAGTTCCAAAATCTATAATTCACTGATTCTAATATCTCTCATCCTGCCATAACCAATTTGTTGCCAAAGCCTGTTGATTTCATCTTTAGGACTTCTCCAGAATATGACCCCTTCTCCTCTAACACAGTCACTATTCTGATATAGGCCTTCATTCATTCCTGCTTGGATTATTTAAATAGCCTGTTGTGGGTCTGCTTGCCTCAAGTCTCTCCCTCCCATCCACCCCACTATAATGTATCCTCCATTCATCCACTAAAATCCTTTTCCTAAAGTACAGATCTCATCATGTCATTCCCCCATTCAACAAGCTCCAGTGACTCCCTGATGCCTCCAGAATCAAATACAAAATACTCCGTATGTCATTCAAAGTCCTTCATAATGTAGCTCCTTCCTACCTTTCCAGTCCTCTTATACCTTACTCCCCAATACATACTCTTCAGTCCAGTGACACTGGCATCCTTGCTGTTCCATGAATGTGACACAACATCTTTTGCCTCTGGGTATTCTCTTTGGCTGTTCCCTGAGCTTGGAATGCATGCTCTTCCTCCTCTATTCTGACTGCTGACTCCCAAGCTTCCCTTAAGTTCCAATCATAGCTTCTATAGGAAGCCTTCCCCCAACTCCTCTTAATTCAAGTGCATACCCTCTCTTAATTACTTTCTGTTTACATATAGCTTCCTTTTAATATATTTGTTTGCATGTTATCTTCCCCTTTAGTAAGCTCCAAAAGCCAAGGACTGTCTTTTGCCTCTTTTGGTATCCTCTGTGCTTAGCACAGTTCCTGGCATATAGTAGGCACTTAATAAATGTTTGTTAATTGATTAATTAGTCATATGACCTTGGATGAATTACTTTACCTCTTTTCTCCCAGGTAAAATGAGTTGGCTGTTGCAGATGATCTCTAAGCCTAGAATTCTATATCTTAAAGCCTGCAGTATCTTTTCTTGGTCAGAGATGGGTGCCACTGGGGGGATCCTGGAGTTAATGGGTTTTGAGAATTACTTAAATCCTCTGAGCTCTGGATGTTGTATTTGTAGAATGGTTCAGCTTTGTTCATTTCATACATTGTGTGTTGTATTGATCTCTTTAAATGGGTGAGGATTAATTTGAAGGGGAAAAGTGATTGAAACACAAGAAATGTAGCAGTAATGCTGCGATTGTTCACTGACTTAGGTCTCAGTCATTCAGTTTCCAATCTTAAAAGGACAGATTTTTTTTTAATGAAGAAGCCAAATCTTGTGAGGATTCAGTTGCTTCTGCCACTCCAGAACACCTTTTATCCCTCACTTTGAGCTACTAAACTTGCCATCTCCTTGTATTGCTAAGAATCTAATCACCCATAGGGTTGCATCCTTGGATGGATTCCTTTCTTTGTGCTGTTGCAAAGGAACCATTGCAGAAGTGTCAGAATTAGTTTAAGAAAAAAGAATTATATGAAAGTATTCTACTGGCAAAACACCAGAAGGTTGAGGCATTTTTCCTGGTTTCATCATCATCCTCCCCATCATGTGACATTTAAAAAAAACAACAACACAAAACCATAATCCCAGTGATTCAGAAAGACTGATACCAGTGGATCTCTCAAGCTAGGGAGTCCTAAGCTTCAGTGGGCTATGTTGATCAGATGTCCGAACTATTTTTGGCATCACTATAGTGAGCCTGGAAGAAAACCACCAGTTTGTCCAACAAAGGATAAAGCTGACCCAGGTCAGAAACATAGCAGGTCAAAATTCCTGCACTGATCAGCAGTGGGGACACATGAGTAGCCCCTATACTTCCAACCCAGGTGAGATTGGGGAACTCTGTCTTAAAAAAACAACAAAACAAACAAACCAAAACTACTTCTAGTTAAGTAGGTAGGCCACAGTTCTGAGACAAAACACCATTCACCTGAATTCATGAGTTATGACTGCTGACCCAGGAGTGGATTCACAGAATATCAGAAACAGAAGAGACCCTAAGAAATCACCTGGTCCAGTTCTACTTAATAAATAGAGAAGGAAGGAGAGATTCAGACAAGTGGAAATGACAGGAGATCCCAGAGCCAGTCCAGAGGTATGCCTAGCACATAGGTCTCCTGACTCTGAACTCACAGCTCTCAGATAGCCCTATGGTGACATCTACAAAGTAACAAGCTACCAGGTCATTTAGGGATTTCCCTCTTTTCTCACTCTCCTACAGATACTTCTGTTAGATTAATATTGATGGCATCCTCAAATAGCATTATATAATATTATATTATATAATAGCAAATAGTAGTGGTGTTCTGTTTGTTTTTTTAGTCTAATTGCTTAATTGAAATACTCTAGGAAAGACCCAAGGAGCCAGTTTTCTACAGGGCCTGCACAATCTGTACCTACAGCCCTCTAAAGATGAATGCAAAGTGAGGGGAGAATCATGGAACTCATGGATGGCCCCTTAAGTGACTGGCATCTCTAAATGGGGTTCTTTTTCTCTTTAATCCCTGGACAACTGGCATTTCCTGCCTACCAACTTGTATCCATCACCCAATCATGTTTGGTAGGGACAGCTTAAAGAGTTCTAGTCAGCAGTAAATGAGCTAATGAAGCTAAAAGACAGTTTTGGTAAAGATAATTTTAAAAAAAGTTTTGAGAGACATAGTTTCTGGGTAATTTAATCATTTTATTAATAAGGCCAGAAGGTTTGTAATAAAAGGATGGTCATTTGGCCGTCTCTCTCAAACCAGAGACCATCATGGCAGCAGACACAGTTTATATGCCCTTCAAAAGAGTACTTGGTTCAATCCAAGTGTAATGTGATTGCAGATGGGCTATATTAAAATGAAGGACTCAGTATCTCTTAAATAGGAAAAGGATCTCTAAACCTGAGTGAGCACCAATAGTTTTAGGCTGTATATTCAAAGAATGTATACCCCACCCAAGCCTGAGCAGAACACAATGGACTTCATCACCTTAGATTAATTTCCTTGCAGTGTTGGGTGGAGTCTGACCAAGATTGAAGAGAGACTATGCAATGTCATCATCAGTAATGTCTCCCCAAGAAAAACTGAACTTTTAAAAGACTTTAGAAGAAGGGGAAAGCTCTGAATCTCCCCCTGAATTGTTGATTATTAATAACAATTTCTCACAATCACTGAGAAGAATTATAACAATTCACATTGATATTATACTTTAAGGTTTATGAAATTATTTCTTCATAACTATTATGTGAAGGGAGGTAAGTTGTGCAAGTATTATTATTTCCACATTGCATACAATGAAACTGAGGCTCACAGAGGTTAAGTGATTTGCCCAGAGTCACCCAGCTAGCACTTTCAAAAGTAGAGCTAGACATGCATATACCACAACTTGTTCAGCCATTCCCCAATTGATGGGCAACCCCTTAATTTCCAATTCTTTGCCACCACAAAAAGAGCTGCTATAAACATTTTTGTACATAGGGGTCTTTCTCCCATTTCTATGATCTCTTTGGGATATAACCCTAGGAGTGATATTGCTGGATCAAAGGGTATGAAAGTATTTATAGCCCTTTGGGCATAATTCCAGATTGCTCTCCAGAAAGGCTGGATCAGTTCACAACTCCACCAACAATGCATTAGTGTTCTAGTTTGCCTACATCCTCTCCAGCATTTGTCATTTTCCTGTTTTGTCATCTTAGCCAATCTGACTGGTGAGATGTGGTACCTCATAGTTGTTTTGATTTGCATTTCTCTAATCAATAGTGAATTAGAGCATTTCTTCATGTGCTTATAGATAGCTTTAATTTCTTTCTCTGGAAACTGCCTATTCATATCCTTTGACCATTTATCAATTGGGAAATGACTTGTATTCTTATAAATTTGACTCAATTCTCTGTATATTTTAGAAATGAGTCCTTTGTCAGAGACATAGGTTGTAAAGATTCTTTCCCAATTTCCCACCTCCCTCTTAATCTTGGTTACATTGGCTTTGTTTGTACAGAAACTTTTCAATTTCATGTAGTCAAAATTATCCATTTTACATTTTATAATGTTCTCTAATTCCTGTTTAGTCATAAAGTCTTTCCCTCTCCACAAGTCTGATAGGTAAACTATTCCTTGTTTTAGGAGACTGCTTACAGTATCAACCTTTATACCTAGATCATGCACCCATTTAGACTTGATTTTGGTATATGGTGTTAGATAATGGTCTAAAATACTATTGTGCTATAAGAAACGAGGAGCAGGCAGTCTTCATATTTACCTGGAGAGGCTTAAAAGAACTGATGTTGAGTGAGAAGAGTAGAACCAGGAGAAATTTGTACACAATTACAGACACAACGTATGTGTGATGACCAACTTTGATAGACTGGACTCTTCTCAGCAATGCAGTGATATAAGTCAATCCCAAAAGATGCATAATGGAGAGAAAAATGTGCATCCAGAGAAAGAACTAGAAAGAACTAAGTTTATATCCAGGTGGAAGCAAAATACCTGATCTTTTTCGTTCTCTTATTTGGTTTTATGGCCTCTTTACCATTCTTCGTTCCAGCTGATACAATCCGTCCTTATAACCTGACCAATGTATAATGTGAAAGTATTTACAGATCCTATACTTGACTATAAGCCGCCATGGTGGGGGAGGGGAAGGAGGGGGACAAAATGTGAAATTCAAGGAATTGTGGAATTGAATCCTGTAAACTAAAAGGAAACAAACAAATTAATAAATAAAAATTAAAAAAAAAAGTAGAGCTAGAGCATGAATGAAGACCAAGTCAAACATTATGTTGGAGAAAGTACACTTTAGGGTACTTTTTTCTCTTAATTCAATTTCACTTCAAATAAGAAATTGTGGTTTCTTCTATATTAAGGTCAGGCATTTGACAGTAGAGTCTCGTCTGCTCCAGGGAGGTATAATTCATTTTCTTTCCCTTTTGTCATGTCCTAGAGCTGTGGTTATGGTTTTCTGCTTGTCACACACATAGTCCGGAGAAGAGAGTTAATACCTTTGGAAATACAAGTTATTGTATTTTGTTTTGTTTTAGAAACACTACTTTTTTTTATCCCCCTTTATTGTTAATTAGAAAATTGCTATATCTCTCCCCTTTACCCAAAGATGGATCAAGTTTTGAACTTAAACTAAAAAGGGTATAGCCCCATATCCCTGGTGAGGTAAAAAAAAAAATACAAGGGTCTAATTTGTACAAAAATAGTCATACCAGTACTTATGGTAAAGAAGAACTGGAAACAGAGTGGATACCCATCATTTGGGGAATAGCTGAACAATGGTGGCATATAAATGTGATGGAATATTCACGATTTTTCATAGAACACTATGGGAAATTTAGAGAAACATGAAAAAATTTGTGCAAACTAACACAGATTTGTATGAAATAAATACATAGCAGCTAGGTGTAGTGCAGAGGAAAGACCACTGACTTAGAGTCAAGAAGACCTGAATTCAAATCCAGCTGCAAAAACATATTAAATGTATAATGTGAGGCCAGCCACATAACTGTCTGCCTCGGTTTCCTCATCTGTAAAATGAGGCTAGGTTATTGTGAGGATAAAAGAATATAATATTTTAAAGCACTTTTCAAACCTTAAAGCACTATAGAAATGCTTGCTGGAATATACAAAGAAACCACAGTAATGTAAATGGAAAGAACACTAAAAGAAAACTGAATTCTAGGTAACTATGAAAACCAGTATTTTGTGCTGAAGAACAGAGAATGGAATTTACCTTTCTCCTTTCAGTAGAGAAGGTGGGAAAGAGGGGAGCAGGTTGTCAGTGGGAATTATATGTGACATACATCATAGATAAATCTCTGAATTAGGGTCCATTTCCAGCTAGAAGAGAGAGAACAGTGTTTATTGAGAAATAGTTGTAATATTGGAAAAAAAAGAGGCTCCAGTAAAACTTTTTAAAATGCATAGCCCCAACTGTTAAGAAAGCAATCCTAACTCTCTACTTGAAGTTTTTGTTTTGATGTGGGAGGCACTTTAAAAAAAAAAATGAGTTATGACTTTCATTTTCATTTCATTGCAGCCCCTCAGTGAGAATTCAGGCTGTGGAGCTGGGCTATTGGCTTTTTTGTTTGAATCCATAAATAGATAGCTGCCTTAGCAGCAGCAAATGCTCCTCAGCCCGTAGTTTGAAGTCACGTTGCTCCATTTAAATTAATCCTAAAAAAATTCCAAGGGGACCGTCGCTGTTGAACACACAGCAAGTAATGTGACCTATCATTAAATTTATAATTTTTTTTTTCTGAGATGAAAGCATCTTATATGCCTGTTTTCCTTGCAAAAATACATATATATCTTTCAGTTTGTCCAGAAATTCTACTTGTGAAAGAGAAGACAGAGAGTGCAGCTAATACTTGGCTATGTTTCAGGTGGAGGCCAAGCTGATTGACAAATTGGATAGCTTGATGTCAGAAGGCAAAGGTGATGAAACTTACCGTGAGCTCTTCAACAGCATGTGAGTAATGAATGTATGTCGTCTTCGTTTCATTCAGTGGTGTTGGTGCAAAAGATAGGTGACAGCCTCAGTGTGGACAAGAACTACACAAACAGCTTGGGGTTCCCAGGAGTGCTCTGTCTTTTTGAAGTGTGAAATAAAGGATAATTGCCTAACTCAGGCAAATGGCTCTTATTATGTTGATGATTAGACTTGTCTCTTTATTTTCATCTGTGATTGGGACAGGTTGCATGTGTTACATAACAAGACTTTCTCTTTTCATACCTATAATGATTTAAAAATCAGGAAATATGGTGATGACTTTGAGTGGAGATGATAGGGGGAGGGGAAATGTGGGCAATCATTAAGTTAGTGGATGATGCTTTTCAATCAAAGCAGAGGTGTAAGAGTTGCTTAGCTCCTGTGGAATTTACATGATTTGCATCTGTCCTTAAAAATGAAACACTTGTTGATTTCATGCTACAAATATCTAGTTGGGCTGATTGCTCAGTGATTGTGAATTGCTTATCAAAATTTTCAGATTAAAATTTCATAGGCACATTTTAATTTAGTCTAAACTCTGTCTTGTGTGGAGGCTAGAAAGGAATAATGGACCCTGCTCTGCTAAGCCTCTAAAGGAACTTTGAGGTTGTTCACACAAGTAGAATTAGTTTCTAGTCACAGATATGGAATTATCAATTGATCTTCTACAGGGTTTGAAGTAGCCTGCATTTGAAAGGGCCTGAGTAGATATATGAGAATGATTTAGTGCTTTAAGAATTTCAGGCTGGTCCTTTATTTTTCTCAAAATTTTTCTAGGTATATGCTTTAAAAGCCCTGGTATACTTACTTACATATCTACCTTTTAGCAAGGATTTCTTCTTGTTTGAAGGAAGCATCCCTTATTTGTTGCTTGTAAAATGTTGGCACTGTTTTCAGAAGTGCACAATAATGCAGTTCTAGGCTTTGTTGTTAAAGGAATATGCTAATATTTACCCCTAAACAGTTGAAATCCAAACACAAAATTCCCAAAACAAACAAAGGAAATCCACTTGTGATCCTTGACTGAGAGCAAGGATAGGATGCTTTAGATAATTTTGTGAATGACAGAGCAGGCCAAAGTTCAGTTTGCATGTGCAATACTTGTTATCAAAGCCTTTAAGAGAAGTTAGAGTGAAACAAAAAAAGTGGAGGAGCAAATGAATTGTCTTGGGAAATAATAAAAAAAGTTCTTTGTGCAGCATTCTGCACAGCACCATGTTCATGTGATTAATGCCATAATTAAACTCAAACTTGTATTAATAATATACCAAGTACTCATTCATCCTAGGATGCAGGATATCTGTCTTTCTCTGACAAGAGTTTAGCAAGAATTCTGATTAAAACCTCCTCTAATATAATAAATTGTTTTCTACAACAGCTCTTAGACATTCTCTTCATTTTGGGGTTTGAAAATAGATCAAAAATGAGAAAGCTTTCAATGAAATGATTCTCTAAAGATTTGTGACTCAGTTTTTTGGAATGAATTTCTAAGATTAAATGCTTACATATTTCAATAGTGCCTCTGATTTCTTTTATTAAAAAAGCCTGATAGCATCTAATTTGGATGGCTTATGCATAAATATGACTGAAATAGAGGATGATCCCTGACATTGAGAAAAAAGCCAGCAATTAAAATATTAAGCCCTCTGCAGTTGTGACTCTTTTAAGGTACCTGATGCATTATGTTGACATTTTTATCCTTGCCTTGCCTTTTTAGCATAGTTTCATAAAGGTGGAAACAATATTCTGCTTTCATGCTTTTATAATTAGCATAAGGGGATAAGCCAACACTTAAGCGATGATTAAATGTCATTTGTACCTGTGGTCAGGAAAATGAGAAATCCAAACTGAATTTCAGGAAGTGTTCCTTTGGTCAGCGCAACATTAATGAATTGGTATAATCACAGTAAATCGTCACCTAAATTAAGAGTTTAGGAAATACATGAAGTCAGGGTGCAGATCCCCAGTTGGTCTTTTTAATTCATGCTTCCTTATTTATTGTTTGATATTCATTTAAAAGTAGAAAAGCTATAAGTAACTCAGTGCTGCCAGAATATAAAGTTGGGATTTGGAGGTGGGTGGAGGGGGAGGCAGAACCTACCTAGCAAGATTACTTTCCTTTTTAAAATGGCACAAATTCATTAAAGAATTGGTGAAGAAGAATTGATGTGCTTAAAAGAATGACATTCCAGCAGTGATGTGCCTTTCTTCTCAAGAGCTTTGTGATATTTATGTACACACACACAAACATGTGTATGTAATTGTGTGTTTCTAGATATATAAAATATAACATATTATATATATTATAAAGTTTTATATATGTACATAAATAGTTCTATAATTTCCTCACTAATCATGTAGAATCTCAGGGACATGGGTAAGAGTCATAGTAGCATTCCAAACATTAATAGTTCATTAAACCATAAACCATCAAGATTATACAACATGCCTAAGTCACTGGTTACCAAGACTCTGCTCTGCTGACCTCTGCCCAATTTGCTTTCCATTTTGCTACGGTGAATTTCCATCTTCTATTCAACATATTTCTCTAATGTTAAATGTAATTGGAGTGCTCTTCGTTTTATGAACCCCAATTGATTCAGAATTGTATAGCAGCTAAGGATTTAATGTGAGGCACCATCTCTGTTGGATGTACCCCAGAGTTTTTCCAACACAAATCTTGATAATCATAAATCAAATTAGCTATTGCCCTCTATTGTTTTGTTCTTCCCCTCTTTTGCTAGGGTGGTTTCAACTTAATATCTATTTCTTGCCTTGCTGAATGTGTTTTGTTAAAGCCGTCACTCAGGTTGTAATAACCTGGTAATTATAATGAATAATAAGTAGAAAAAAATAAAATATTTTATAATAGTTTAAGTGTGATTGTTTCAGAGATAATGAATATATTATTTTTTAGCAAAGCTGTAGTACTTCCAAAAGTAGCAGACTGAATTTCTCCATATTTCCCAGTTAATATTTTCCCAAGGTACTCTTTCTGTTGAAGACATGCCAAGTTAAAAGGATTAAATTTCCGATGTTACTGAACTCTTTTCAATATACTTTTCCAAAGTTTTTGCTCCTTGTGATAAAAGCTTCTGTAAACAAATAACACAAGGGGAAAATGATATTTTAGGAGTTGCTGGACAGTTCTAGTTCTCAGTGACAAAAATGTCATAAAATATTGGGAAAAGTAGAACAGTGATTTTGTCCTAAATTAAAAACAAACAAACAAACAAAAACCAAAACTCAGCTACCATTTAGGCAAGAAAATGCCATGTAGACATAAGAGTTGTTCAGTGTGATCCTTTCGGGGTATGCTCCATCCCAAACCTCATAGCATAGCACCTAAGACATGTATGAGCAGGTTAGTCTATAATTGAGATATTTTTCTCTGTCTCCTAAAACCTCCAAGCATTGTAAAGTGGGTCCCAGTGTTTATAATGTAGCATCATCAAGTAGTATTTTAATCTCACATGGAAATACAAATTAAAAAATTCCTATGGATAAGATGGGAAAGACCAATTTCTCCTCTCTCAACTTAAAAATCCTCCCCTTCTAACCTACTTTCTATAAAGAGGTAGTGATAAATGAATTTCCCCATAGTGAGAATAGAACTTAAAGAGTCACAGGACCTGAGTTTGAAATCTAGCTTTGCCACTTAATTCCTTTGTAACTTTGGGCAAATCATTTCACTTCTCCAGGCCTCAGTTTCCTCATCTGTACAAGGAGGAAGTTAAACCAGATAACCAATAAGTGTTCTTCCAATTTAGATCTAGAATCCTATACTCTAAAGACTCAGATCCTTATCTGAACTCCAACACTGAATCTTGAGTTAATTATGAAAATATGTTCTACCAAGTTTCTCACTTCTTGGGGCCAAGGTATGTTACCTAACCTCCCTACTTGCTGTACCAGAGAGCTGTGAAGAGTAATGAAATTCATATCTCTAAAACAGAAGCTTTCATGTATTTTTAGAACTCATTTCTTTGACTTGAATTCTTTGTTTTTGAAGCCATCAAGTGTGTGGTTGTGCATGGCAGTCATTTCACAGAGCTGTTACATCCTCCCAAATTGATTTGGCAGGCAGATCTTGAATTAGTACATGGTTCAATACTGTTTTGGCATTTCAATGTGAACAAGGTGCTGTTCAGAGGTTTCTGAGAGGGAGTATTGTACATTTAAATTTTTAAACACCAGAAACACCAGAATAAAAAAAACAAAAAACAAAAAACCCAAGAGACTTTTCCCCTTGTATGATTAGTCAGGCTAAGATCCATCCCTTCCATTCCTTCCATATGCTACTTTCCCCTCACTTAGTCTAACAACATTAAGAGAACAAGCACAGGGTGAACTAACAAAGCATATGTGATTGGATGCAGAAAGAAAAACAGCTAGATAATAAGTCCAGCAGACTGAGCAAAGGGATGCTAAATTCCAAGGAAATTTTTTAAAAAATAGAACTTGGGAGTGATAACCACAATCTGGGATCCAGAAATAAGGCTTCATCATTTCTCTTAAAATCTAGATTTTTTTATTGATTCCTTTTGAAAATGATGCCAGGCAAGTCATCTACTTAGTTTTCACTCATTTTTAATGTTTCTTCCATATGTTTCTGGTGAAATATAGAAAAAAAGAAAAGAGGAATTGAAGAGGGCTTTGGAGTAAAATAGTCTTCATGATTAGTTTGGAAGGGGGAAAGCCTCCCTGCTGCAGTGGACATAGGCTGTTCACTTTTATCTCTGAGAAAAAGTTCAGTCTGGGAGTGCTAAAAGAATTCACTGATCTTGTTGTTGGATTTTTTGTGGGTTGGGGACAAAAAAAAAAACACACAGCTCCTAATTATTATGATTGTTGTTATTTTACGTTTATTTAGTGCCTCGACTCCAAGGTGCTTAAAAATAAGGGAAAAATGTAGGAGGAGAGATGTGGTTCAGTACTTGTCATCAATCTGCTTTAACAACCTACATAGAAAATCCTCTGTGATTAATGACTAAATGAATGAAACTGTTGAGTGAGTGCACAGATAGTACAATATGTATTGAGTGGGCAAATGTTAAGTGAAAGGAAAAAACGCAAAACGTCATACCGTCTGTACAAGGATTTTCCTGTAGCAGTTGCATTGCAGTAAAATTGCCTGGATGAAGATGCATTCTACTGAGAGGTAGGAAAACATTTTTATGTGAATAAAACAATATCCTACTGAAAAGAAACTTGGAGCTACTCCTATATTCCATGTGTACCGTGTCCTTTGATTTTCCAAGATGCAAGCTTCTAACAGTCTAAGGGGGACTTGGAAATATCTTTGAGCTGTGAGATGTCTGTGTGTTTTGAAAATCTTATGCATGTTTTTTTGACTTGATTACTTGGATAATCTGAAAATCAATTTGCTTTGTCAATGCTTCCTGGATTAGAATTCCACTATTTGGTCCATATCCTAGGTAAGACATTGTTTGCAAATTGTGGTACTTGTGAAATGTTGCAGTGGTTGCTAAGGTATTTAAGGTACTGATGAAGTAAAATGGTTGTCATGGTGACTGATAAAAATAAATGTTGAAATTGCCCTGGGTTCTTTTCTTTTCCAGTCTACTGAAGAAAATTGAACGGGAAACATGGAGGGAGAGTGGCGTATCATTGATTGCCACTGTAACCCGTCTAATGGAGAGGTTATTAGACTACAGGTGAGCTTCTGCACAAGGCTTTCCAGATTGAACCAGGGTTTGGACATCAGATAGTTAGACTAGCATAAAGATTCCATCTGAGTAATCAATTCAAACGACTGACAATCAGAACATGAGACTTTTTGAACTTAGATAACTGGCTCAAAACCAAGCCAGTGGGAAATTCTTATTGGCCAGTTGTAGGCTAGTCCTAGTAAATGGGAGTCCTCTTCTGAACAACTCCTAATCAAGCATCTTTCTTAAACATAGAACCACGGATGAAGAATTAAAGTGGTCTGTAATGGGACCAGTCCTGTTTTTAATGAAAAGAATATTATATTACTGTCTCTCCTTTCTAAATATTGGGATCAATTAAGCACGATTCTCTTCTTTCTTTCACTATATGTTTGTTTTTTTTAAAGCATTTGTTCCTATTAAGATGATTAAATTGAAATAAAGCTTTATTAGTGTCCATTTTATGTAATGATATACTTCCATCACATTTATATCATTTCCTCTAATACTCTATTTTCCAAGTAATTTTATTATCTCTTAAACTGGAAATGTAATCCTCAGCACAAAGTTTTGGCATGGAGCTCATAGGCACACCTGAATGGGTCATATACAATCATAGCATGCTATAATATAACCTTTCCTCCAGTGGCTGAATGTTTAATTGCA
Organism: Petaurus breviceps papuanus; assembly: GCF_028583685.1. Lineage (NCBI taxonomy): Eukaryota > Metazoa > Chordata > Mammalia > Diprotodontia > Petauridae > Petaurus > Petaurus breviceps. Next base: position 8,192,054 of record NW_027186645.1, on the reverse strand, counting down.
TTCCTATCTGCTGTGTATAATCTTATTGTATAATCTTATCTGGCATCTGTTGTTTCATGAAACAAACTGCATTTATCTGTACTTGAGACTTCTGACTATTGCGTTTTGTTTTAGGGACTGCATGAAAATGGGAGAAGTGGATGGCAAAAAGATTGGCTGTACAGTTAGCCTATTGGTTTGTAAATAATTTTTTCTATTTATGTCAGATTAATTTTTTGCTAATCACAGAAATACTGATGTGTACATTTTTGCTTCAATGTTTCTCAAATGAATTAAAGAGTGATTTTCAGAGGAATTTTGCAAATTACATGTTGGATTCAGTACTAAAATTAGACATTCAGCTATAGCAAAGTGTTCTCACTATAATCTAGCTAGGACCAATATCAAACTCTGCAATAGAATCTAATAATAACAAAATAAACTTCTTGAGGAATAAATTTTCAATACTATAGAAGTTGAAGCTGTTTTAACATTTACGAGACACCTGTTGTTCTCATTGGAGTTAGCAAAGTGTCCCTCAATTGGATTTTGTTTTGCTTCAATGTATGTAGACTTCCGGTGGCCACCCTTCTTTTCATTCCTTTCAGGAAATTGAATCCATTTCTAGGAAAGAATAATGAGCCCTCTTTTTGCTACCCATTGGCAAATTTGTGTTTTAGCACAGTAATTTTCACATTCTTGCTTCTTCACACTTTGCATTCACAAAGCAACCATTGTTAGCTTCCAGATTATAAATATCTCCCAGTATTTGTTACTACATTGTAGATTTCCTAATTGCATATAGAACTACCATACCATTTCTAAGAGTCCATTTTGAGGAATAATGCAGTACTTGTCTTGAAATAATAATAATTATGTAGTAAATTGTGCTTTGAAAATCAAGTTGTTTTAATGCACCAAAACTATAATTTTATTATAGTTTGTTTCAAGATAGGAACTTATTACTGAATTGCCAGCTAACCTCCAAGACAAGCTAAGGCAGTAATTACATAGCAAATGCTGTGTAACTGTCTTTTCAATCTATTGGTTGTGTCTTTGTAGATTAAAATAATGACCATACATTTAGAGGTTAGCTTTTCAAGCATCTCTATAGTGTGGATTAATACTCTAGACAAATATCATTGACTCCAGTATGTAATGAAGCAAGGTATTACTACTGTCAATCAATCAGCAAATATTTATTAAGCACCTACTCTGTGCTAGATACTATACGAGGTGCTTGAGAGTACAAGTTACAAAGAATGAAATCATCCTTGCTTGGAATGATCTTTCTTTTGAGTTTGTACTACCTTTTATCTGTCTTCTAATTTTTTTTTTTTAATTCTCCTCCTGGCATCTTACGGTCTGTTCTAAGTTCTAGCATTACCACTCAGCTCTTTGCTTTGAGACCTTGAATTCCATGCAGTCCATAGCTTCTCCCATTTGATTTCCATTTTAAATCATTTCATGCCCCCTTCAGCACCATTTCATTTTACTTCATAGTGTTCACATCCTTTCTTCCTTTCTTTCCAACCCCTCTGTTATTAAGAAGACTTTAATGTTATTGCAGCTGACTGCTTCTGTGTCTCAAATTTGCATTTTCTCTCTTCCTTTACCCTCATTCATCCTCATTGTCATTAACATCCCCTCAAACACACATATAACACAAAACCCTGCTACTCTGTCCTTGCTCCTGGGAATTATCAACTTAATTATCCAGCCCTTACCTCATACTCATGCACCTAGAAACAGTGTATAGGGCACCGAACCTGAAGTCCAGATGATGAGTTCAAATCCAGCCCCAGATACCACCCACCTGTTTAACTGTAGGCAAGTCACTTAACCACTGTGTGCCTCAGTTTCCTCTTCTATAAAATGAAGATAATAATAGTACCTACCTATTAGGGTTGTTGTAAGGATAAAATGAGATACTATTTGTAAAGTCCTTTGTGAACCTCAAAGTGCTATATGAATGTTAGCCATTATTATTTTGTAAACATCCATTAAGCCTTTTCATTCCTTGGTATTGTCAGATAGTCCACTCAGCTGTTGATATCTATGACTTCTCAAGTTCATATTTTATATTCCCCCTCACAAGCCTTAACCCTTATTTTTTCTTAGCTAATCAAGATAAAGTGACTTGCCCAGAGTGTCTGACGACTGATTTGAACTCAGGTCCTCCTGACTCTAGAGCTAATGCTCTATCCACTGTATCACCTAGCTGTGTCAAGCCTTATTCCTTTTCAAAATTGACTTTTAATTAATTTATTTTTATTCTGAATTTTAAACACCATGAAAGAGCATCTCAGTATATAGAGAAGAGAAAAAAAAGACTATACATTAAATTGCAAATTGTCACTTCATACACTTGCTATTATGCAACAATAAATTCCATGTCGCTTTCAGAACTGTTCTTCCCATCTGTTTTCCCTTGGAATTTCCCTCAGTCCTCCCCTGTGTAGTCCTTAAAACATCCCACTGCCCTCTTCTTTTTTGTATCACAATTACTGATCCTAACGTTCCCTCCCCCAATCTTCCATTGAAAAAACCAAGGGAAAAAAAAGAAAAATCTTTTCAAGTAAAAAGTATAGTCAATTAAAATGAATCCACAAGGGCGGCTAGGTGGCACAGTGAGTAAAAGAGCCGGCCCTGGAGTCAGGAGAACCCGAGTTCTGTTCCGGCCTCAGACACTTAACACCCACACAAAAAACCTAGCCATGTAAGCTTGGGCAAGTTACTTAACCCCAATTGCCCTCCAAAAGGCAAAAAAAAAAAAAAAAAAGAATCCACAGTGGTGAGCCTGCCTAAAAAAATCAGCACCTGCCCTGAAAACTTTAGTTCATTACCTTTTCATCAAGAGGTGGCTAACAGGCTTCATCATATTTCCTTCAGAGACATGTTTGATTATTACATTGGTGAAAGTTCTTCACTTATTTCATTTCTTTCAAAATTGTTGTTAGATTTATTTGTTTTGTTGTTGTTTACAACCCTGTTTTCCTTGTATAAGCATTTCTTCTCATTCTGCTCCTTCCAGTCCACTCGACATCAATTCATGCAACCCTGAATATTGTGGAATTATATTTCCATGTCTTATGGTGCCACAAAATTCCATGTATAGTGCCACGTTGAAATTCCAAGTCAATGAGGATTTATTAAGGCTTACTATATATCAGATATTTTACTATGCAGCAGTCAGAATATGCCCAGCCATTCCCCTATTGATGGGTACCACTTTATATTCTAGTCCCTGCTTTTTCACACACACACACACACACACACACACACACACACACACACACACACACCTTTCAGTATTAAGAAATAGATTTTGCTTGCAGCTATCTTCTTAGTATTATCTTCCCAATTCCTATGTTTTCCTGTTGAATGTGATAGATTTTACATCAAATTGTGTGTGCGTGTTCCATCTTCCTTTGTCCATTTCAGATGAATGAGGTTCATCTGATGCTCATTCCCCTTGTCCTTTACTTCCATGTTTGCGTATTCTTCTCATGTAGCCCAGTTATGAAAAATGGCAAGTTCTACCTCCTTTTTCCTCCTTTAAATACTGCTTTATTCATTTTGCCCTGCCTCTCCAAACCCTTACAACAGAACCACTCGACTATCAGGTCCTCTGTCTTCACTCTTTAACTCCCTTAATATCCTTTGAAGACATTAAGATTCTGAAGAGAGACTTATTTCTCCTTTTCCCCCATTAGAATGTGAGCACTACATCATCATATAGACCTTTCTAGATGATCAAATAAATTTACCTTTTAGATTTCTCCTGATTCTTGTGCTCATATCTCATAGTTTCTATTCATCTCTGGTCTTTTCATCAGAAATGCTTTAAAATCCTCTCTTTCATTAAAGATTCATTTCTTACTCTCCCTGTCCTGTTCCTTCCCCCTGTTCCTTCCCCCCAATCTCTCATATAATTATACTCAGTTTTATAGAATAAGTTGTTTTTGGTTGTAAATCTATACCTTTTGCCTTTTGGAATTTTTATCCCAAGATCTCCCTTTTAGAGGAGAAACTGCCAGATCTTGTGTGATATTGAATGTGGTTCTTTAGTATTTTTACTTCTTTCAGCATGCTTGTGATACTTTTTCTTTGACGTGGGAGCTCTGGATTTTGGCTACAACATTACCAAGACTTTTTTTTTTCAGGAGATTAATGGTGGATTCTTTCTATCTTCTTCGCCCTCTGATTCCAATATATCTTAGCTATTTTCATTTTTAATTTCTTGAAATATAGTGTTCAGATTTCTTAAAAGTAGTTTTTCAGGAAGTTCAGTGATATTTAAATTGTCTTTCATGACCTAGTTTCCAGGTCAGTTGTCTCATATATCAGATATCTCACATTTTGTTCACTTTTTTTAATCTTTTGATTTTGTTCTAATATTTCTTGTTATCCGAGTCACTGATTTCTGTTTGATCTATTATCTTTTTAGGCAGTGTATTATTTGCGTAAGGTTTACCACTTCTATGCTATTTATTTCCTTCCAATTCTTTCTTCCATAATTTTTATTTAAGTTTTTATCTCTTGCTTCCTTTCTTCTAGGTGCCCCATGCAATTCCTGTGGAAAATCCATTTCCCTTGAGTCTCTGTTTGTAGTCGTTATGAAGTTATTCTCCCCTTGCCTTTTTTTTTGGGGGGGGGAGGCATGGAATTTCTAGATTAATAGCAATTAGTATAGTGTAGGTGTTTCGTTTGAGGTTTTTGTTTTTTGATTTGGTTTATCCATTCCTCCAGCTTTAGATCTTGAATTGAGACTTTACACAAAAGTCAAGCTCTACTGTCTGCTGTGTTTTGGTGGGAAGATATTCCTTGATTGGACTTTTAGCAGGTTCCCTGAATTCCTGTGCTGACCTCTGCCTCCTGGTGTTGGGCCCAGGGGTTCTTTCACATTCAGAGCCCTGGATCTTCAGGACCTTCTCTGGCATCTCAGGGCAGAATGTTCAGGACTTAATAGCCCCTTGATGCCTGGGTTATGCTGGTCTTTGCTCTGCGACATCTTTACCGGTACCTCCTGCTCCCCATGGTTTCCAGAGTTCCCACAGTAGGTCTTTCTGACCACACTGAGGATTTGGGGAAATGGGAGTAACAGAGAGGATTCCACTCTGGTTGCCTCTGTACACATAGCCCTGAAGGCCACAAATATCTCTGGCTGATAGCATTGGGAAGCTGCTGCTGGCTTCTTTACCTGCACTGACACTAACCCCCTTTCCTACTTGCCCATGTGACTCTAGCTGGTTTTTTTGTACAGTTTTGGGTAGTAGAAATAATTTAGGGCAGCTAGGTGGCCCAGTACATAGACTACTGGGCTTGGAAGCAGAAAGACTCACCTTCCTGAGTTCAAATCTGGTCTCAGACATTTACTAGCTATGTGACCCTGGGCAAGTCACTTAACCCTGTTTGCCTTATTTCCTCATCTGTAAAATGAGCTGGAGAAAGAAATGGCAAACATTTCAGTATCTTTGCCAAGAAAACCCCAAATGAGATCATGAAGAGTTGGATATGACTGAAATAACCGCACAGCAACAATAAGAAACAACTTAATTAAGTTTCTCTTTAGATTTCTTGATCATTGGTCTGGTGAGAATGTTTGCAGGAATAGGCATATAGGAGATGGGAAACCTGTCTTCCATGCAAGCTCATTTGCCTTTTCGTTATCTTTTGCTACCTAATCTTTCATATCTTGCCCCTTGTCCCAGTGACTCTCTTGGCCCTTTTCTCTTCTATGTTCTTTCTCGCTTGATGGTCTCATCACCTCTCATTTACTCAAGTAGCTCCTTTGTGCAGATGGCTCCAAGGTCCAGTGGAAAGATCACTGGTTCTGGAGACAGAGGACCGGAATTTAAATCCCCCTTCTGATGATCACATCCTGTGTAAAGTGGGGCAAGTCACTTAACTTCCTGGATCTTGGTTTCCTCATATTTAAAATGAATGGTTTGATGAGATTGCTCAAATAGTGCCTTCTAACTTTAAATATGTGAGCCTGTGGTCCTATGATTCTGTGACTCCAAGATCCAAGTATTTATTAAGTATCTATCTGCATTCTCTCTCCTGAGCCTCAGCACCACACTACCAACTTCCTGTTTGGCATTTCCAACTGCATATCCTATAGACATCTACATTCAAAGTGTCCAAAACAGAGCTCATTCTCTTTTGCCCCAAACCCTCCTAATTTCCTCACTTCTAGTCACTGTTAACCATCTCAGCTACCTCCATATCTATTCAATTGCAAAGTCCTATTGATTCTACCTCCATAACATCTCCTGTATCCATCCCTTTCTGTTTACTTATAGGGCCACCATTCTAATCAACCCTTCATTTTTTCCCTTAAGCACTGCAGTAGTACTAGTAGTAGTAGCTTAATTGGTCTCTCTGCCTCTAGTAGCTAGCTGTCTGCTCCATTCCATCAAGCATGCTGTTGCCAAAGTCCTGAAGCACTAGAATGCCTCTCGCCTACTTAAGGGAAGAATAAGGAGGAATAGAGAAGAAGCATTTACATAGTGCCTGCTTTGTGCCAGGCTTTGTGCTAAGAACTTTGCAATTATTTCATTTAATTTGGAGGTAAACAGAAGTTAAGTGACTTGCCTCAGCTCACACAGATAGTGTTTGAGGTTAGATTTGAACTCAGGTCTTCCTGCTTCCAGACTCAGTGTTCTATTCCCCTGCACCAACTCAAAAAACATTAATAGTATCTTCCTGCCTTTAAGATAAAAGATAAAATGTAAAGTTTTCCCCCTCCATTTAAAACCCTTCCCATTCTAGTTCTGCCTTGCTTTCCAAGCTAATTGTGCATTATTCTACTTTAGGTAGTCATTATTTCAGCCAAACAGGCCTACTTGCCAGTCCATGTATGTGATATTTCATCTCCTGGTCCTTTCGTTATGTGCAGTCTATCTCCTATACCCAGAATTCACACCCTCATATCCTCAGATTTTTGAATCTCTCATTTGCCACCTCCAATATGAGGCCTTTTGTGATCACATTGGTTGCTAGTGACCTACTCTATTTGCTTTGTATATATTTTTCTTTGTTTAGCTTTATGTATATTTGTATGTGTTTAACTTCTCCCTCACCCCTCCACCCTCATTCTTTCTCCACTAAATTAGAATATAAGCTGCTTAAAGGTTGAGATTGTTTTGTTATGTCATATTCCTAAAACCTATCACTGCCCTAGGCTTAATAATTGCTTATTTTTTATTATTATTATTTATTAAGTAATGGTAATTGCTTAATAAATGTTTATTGATTGAATCTGTGGATTATATATTGATTAAGCACAAATAATTTTCACTCGTAATTTTAGGCATAGTGAACAGGCAAAAGATACTCATATTTTTAGTACAATTATTGTTTATTGGATAATAAAAGAGAATCTATAATTAAAGGCCCTAATGCATCACTCCTAGGCTGACCTTTTAATGTTTATACCATATGGAAAGATCTTGATGTTTTTTAACTGCAATATGATTAATGTTGTCTTCTCCTTTTGATCCATTTTGATTAATCCTTTGGAAGGATAATTTCTAAAGTATTTGTTTTAAAAAAGTTCCCATTTGTCTTGTGAAAAATCATGAGTTAAATTCCAACATTAAGTTAATAATGTGCATAATTTTTGACATGACTAACACTAGGAAATATAATTATTGTTTTGTTCTATGTGTCACAAGCATGTTTGCCAGACACATGCAACAGATTCCTGTCTGCTGACAGTGATAATAAAATGTTTTCCAAAGAAACACTTTTCCTTCACAGGAAAAAGGCTTATTTTGTTCTCAAAGAAAGCTCCTTCTTATAAGCAAGCTATTAGAGCAAATCATCCTTTGATAATTTCAAAAACCCTGCTGTGGTACTGTTAGACATGGTGTTTATGGTACAATAATTCTAGATAATTAAAATGATTTTTGGTTAATTTAAGAGAGAGGGCTATGAATAGCATTGTTTACTGAATTTTTTTTAAATGGTAGGAAGGATGAATGAAGTATCTTGGATGTGGTCAAAATGGAACATTTGTATTCTCTGATCTCTTCATCATATTTCTAGTGTATTCTAAGTAGATTAGTCCCCAGATAAAGAGAGGGATACTTTTAGATAAGTGGAGAGAAAATGAATTAAAATCATTGGCTGAAGTTGGCTACAAATTCTCTCTAGTCTAGGCAGTATCTGGGGGAAGCAATTCATTTATGAAGCTTATGAAGCCACAATGACTGAGGCACTGATGAGATTGAGATAAGGTTTAGTTGGGATTTAGTCCCAGGTCTGATACAAATTGGCTATGGAACTTTTAAGAAAGTCACTTTAACACTCTGACCTTCAGTTTTCTTATTTGTAATATGAGAAGGGTAGACTCTTTCAGGGATTCTTAATCTGCTTTTTGTGGCATGGACCCCTTTGATAGTCTGATGAACCCTATGTTCCCCTTTTCAGAATACTGTTTGTTGCCTACGTTTATAATTAAATGAAATGCTAAATTTCAGTTAGGGGCTAGTGAACATAAAGATGCAAGGGTTTTTTGTTTTGTTTTTGTTTTTTTCCCATCCCAGTTCAAGAACACTAGATTCTACCTACAGACTCCTTTGGGGTCTGTGTACCCAAGATTAAGAATCCCAGGGACAATCTCCCCATAAAAATGTAGGCTTATTGCAAGTATGGGTTGTTTCATTCCTTGTACTGGAGTCCACTATGCCAACCACAGTTCCTGGTGCATAGGAGGTGCTTAATGAATATGTTGATTAATTTAAGTTCCCTTGCAGCTCTGATGTTTGTTTGCATTTTGTTTCTACTTAAAACATGTTCTTTGACCTAGAATCACACTCAGTAGCTCTTGCTGCCCAACCCTAGTTCACAGTCATTTTCCTCAGCTCAATTTGGTGATCCTCATCCCTGGTCTTCAACCCCTAAAAAAGTATAAATAAAGAAAGGATACTTAAGCTCCTTGAGAATTAGCTAGAACAGGGTGGCTAGGTGGCACAGTGAATAGGGCACCAGCCCTGGAGTCAGAAGGACCTGAGTTCAAATATGACCTCAGACACTTAACACAAAAACTAGCCATGTGACCTTGGGCAAATCACTTAACCTCAACTGCCCTCCAGAAAGCAAAAAAAAAGAATCAGCTAGAATGATGACCTACTTGATAAAACTACATTAAACACAGGATTTAAAGTATGACACTTCTCTTAGAATAAGTCTTCACTTTTCAAGTTTCCTGAGCTCAACTAGTAACTCTTCTAATATTGTGAATAGGTAGATATGCTCATATAGACAGAACTTACTCTAATCACAGTCCAAAAGTAAATTTGTTAGTTGTGTGGAACTCAAAATAAATTTTCCCATAGCAATAATGTCATAACTCTTAGTTCAGTGCTTATTCTATCCTACAAAAAATATCAATCTATAATGTATTTTTAAATATATATCTATATCTTTATCTATATCTGTTTATTATCTATGTATCCATTCATCCATTTGCCCGCCTCCCCCATAAGCTGTGCATGGGCCCAAACACAGTTTGTCAAACCTATGATTTCATTGCTACAGAAAAACTTTCTCTAATGGATGTAGATCTGTAAATAACTTAAAACATTCAGTCTTAGAGAATGGCCTGTGGCCCTGAAATATACTTTATTAAAAGAATATTTAACTGAAATAAATTGAATTGGTGCTCCCTTAAATGTTCCAATGCTAAATCATGGTGTGGGGGTGACCCAGAGTTGTCAGAAACATTGACAGGAGAGGCCAAGCTCTAGCCATTCCTACCAAACTAAAAAAACTCCAGGCATGGCTTACAATAGATAGCTAAACTGTCTGTCTTTCATCAGAAGACCAGACTAGCTAAGTTCAAAAAAGGCTGTCATGATATTGGCCATATGGTGATGAATTCTGAGCCCATAGTAACTCTGGAAGGCAGTCTATCAAATTGTACAGGCCTTAGAATCTGCCTAGAAAATGAATTTTTATAATATGATCGCATCTACCACTGGTTCTCTGGAATAAATATACAGTGTTCCAAAAATCTTAGTGCTATCTTAAGTTATTAAAGCTTCATGAGAAAACAGAGATGATGAAACTTCTTTCCTTTCATGTTGCTTCCCCCACTTTCTATTTTTCATTGAAATCCCGTAAGAAAATCCAGGGTTTATGATGATGATAATTTTGAGTCATTGGGATATATAGATTATAAACACATTTAACATTTCAAAGGAAAACCAGATGGGGGCATCACAGATTATTTTTTTCCCCTGCATGAACTAGAATAGTAATAGAACTCTGAGAAGGGAAGTAAGCTGAGGCTGAGTACCAGCACTAAGGTTAAGTGTATCTGTTGGAATGAAAGAGAGGGAAGGAGCAAAGCAAGAGGGCTTTTTTTCCTCCTCTTCAAAAGAATAGAGCTGGGGAGTGGCCAGGTAGCATAGCAAGTAGGAGCACTGGCTCCAGTGTCTGGATGACCTGGAGATCGAATTCCGGGCTCAGACACTTAGCACCCACCCAGAAACACCTGGCCATGTAACCTTGAGCAAGTTACTTAACCCCAATTTCTTAAAAAAAAAAAAAAAAGAAACTCGAAAGGGCTTTAAAATCATTTAGTTCAACCCTTTCATTTGAGAGATAAAAATGGTACCCTGAGAAATTCACTGACTTGTATTTCTTTCCTTTCCTTCCAGGCTGAATAGTGGGGCCAGATAAAAGCCAAAACAAAGTGTTTATGAGGAGAGGGAAGAGGGCAAAGGGCTGCAGTATGAGGCAGCAACAGACTGAGAGGGAAGGAGAGGGAAATCCCGTACAATAATAGCAAAGTCACTTTGTTTCTGAGCTCTCAGTTTCCTCATTTGTAAAATTGGAGGGGAGAGGTAGGATAGTACAGAGATTTGTAAACTAAATGACTTTTAATTTCCCTTTTAAATTAAAAAATATCTCATCCTAACTAGGGGAGGAGTGCTTTTATGACCAGCAAGTCATCTAAGTTAGGTGGTCCTTTTTGTATATAAGGGATATTTGTAAGTCATGCATTACATGTATAATATTTTTAGGTAAATCAAAATAGGCTTTTAGTAAATAATTAAAAGACTTCAGGGAAGCTAGATAAGGACCTGATGAATTTTTAAAATTATTTTATTAAATTATTTATAACTTAATATTGAACTATATAACTACATTTTATTAACTTTTTTGCAATCAAATATCTTCAATACATTAAAAACTATAACTTTTCATTCACTCCTTCTAAACCTCTGTCATGATTCTTTGTCTCTTCATTCTCATTTACATTTACTCTTATCAGAGTCCCATATATTTTTATAACCAAATAAAATATCTGTTTTATGAATTAAATCCCTATTGATTCATATGTAGGACAAGTGTTTTAAGCATAAACCAAAAATACTTAGCATCTGTCATTAGTAACCTAGAGTAGGAGCTTACTCATCATAAAATGGTCTCTTCCATCTGTCTTCCACCACATGGTTTTCCAGAAAACATAACAGGTTCACATTTTGTCTATCACAATACCATTTTTTATTTCTTAGATAAATTTTAAAAATAAATCTGAAATTTAATGGTATATTTGAATGTATTATCATTTTTCAATATTACTATACATTTATATATATATATATGCATTCATAAAATTCCATTTATAAAGTGTATTGTTGTTCAGTCATTCAGTCATGTCCAATCATACTGTCCATGGAATTTTCTTGGCAAAGATTCTAGAATGGCTTGCCATATCCTTCTCCAATAAATGTATAGCATTTTATAAGCCATAAAGTTATAAAGCCATAAATCAATAACCATTATATTAAATCTGTTACAAACTTGGTTATTTCTTTTTTTGCTTTTTGGAGGGCAGTTGGGGTTATGTGACTTGCCGAAGGTCACATAGCTAGGTTTTTGTGTGTGTATATGTTAAGTGTCTGAGGCTGGATCCGAGCCCAAGTCGTCCTGACTCCAGGGCCAGTGCTCTATTCACTGTGCCACCTCGCCACCCCAATCTTGGTTATTTCTAACCATTGAGTCAATAAGCATTTATTAAAAGCTTACTTTGTGCCAGGCACTGTGCTAACCATTAAGGGATATAAAGAAATGCAAAAACATACCCCTTTCCCTCAAGAAATTCACATTCTAATGTGGGAGACAATATGCAAACAATTATAAACATAAAAGAGATATACTAAGTAACTTGGGAGTAGCACTTGGGAGGGGGAGGATGCCAGGAAAGGTCTAAGGAAGATGGGATTTGATTTAAGTCTTGAAGGAAGCCAGATAACCCAGGAGGTGGAGGTGAAGAGCTATAGTTTTTCAGGAATGAATGACAGGAAGTGAAAAGGCAATGAGTTAAGAGGTGTCTTGTTCACTATATGTTGATTATTCATTAATGATTGAAAATGCAGCATAGTTTAGGGAATAGAGGGTAAATGGGGAAGTCACTCAATCCTTGTAAGTGGCCCAGTTAACTATGATTATAATTTATAGGTAAGTTGATGATCTGCATCAGTGTAGTGAATTTCTGTACTGGGAATTCACCACTGATAAGATCTAGATTAGGTCTAGACCTAACCCCAATCTCAGAAAAATGCAGACCAAAAAAAAAAAAAAAAAAGGAAAAAGAGAAATTTAAGCAATAATGCTTAAAATGTCCCAAGCTGCTCACTAATAAATGGTGGTACCACTACTCTCCCCACTTAAAATAAGCCCTATAGATTTCAAAATTATCTGTTGTTAAGATGGGTTTAAAAAAGGAGGCAGTTCTTAAATTTCACCAAAAAACTGCAGAAGAGTACCAGGCTGATAACTTTTTGACCTTAATGCAGTTTTCTGTGCTTACACTCTTACTACAGAACTTTTACAAAACTGAATTGAACAAAGAAGAGATGTATATACGCTACATTCATAAACTCTACGATCTGCATCTGAAAGCACAAAATTTCACAGGTAACTTTACCACTTTGGGATTGGGGAAAGTATTGGAGATTGTTACATTAAGGATGACAAATACCTATATTCACTTTTCTTTTTAAAGTTATTTTTATTTGTTTTGTTAAATATTTACTAATTACATGTAAAAATTTTTAAGATTAATTTTGAAAATTTTTGAGGTATAAATTCTTTCCCTCCAACCTGCCCCTCCCCTACCTCCCAAGAAGGCAAGCAATATGATATTGGTTATACCTGTGAAGTCATACAACTACATTCACTTTGTTAATCCAAATTTAGGACTTGGGATTTCAAAGTAGCATGGCTACCTGGAGATAATAATTCACAGTATATGCAATGAGTGGCCCAAATATTATTTCAAAGCATCAGTGTGATAAGGGACCCTGTCAACTGTGGGTATGCTGTTTTGTAGTTTTTAAAAGAATGAAGAATTCTACCTTTCTGAAACTGTTGCTTTTATTCACAAAATTTCAACTTAATCTTCATCAGTAGGTTTGGCTCTGTATTTCACTGATGCTCTTTATTTCGCACAAACAAATGCAGGTTTTTGCAGCAGCTTAGATATTCATATGTCTTATATTCATTCTAGGGCCCTTTGCCTAGTTTAAATGCCTGTTGTTTTAAAAGTGAAAAATCTCAAACACTATCAGAACCTAAGCATTATTAACCCTCTGAAGAGCCTTTCCCCCATATTGTACTCTCAATTTAAGATTATTTCTGACTTGGTAAGGAAACCTCTGCAAGAGTGTGCTTAAATGCAAACAGTAAAAATGAGTATAAAGATGCTTTGGGAGAACTTCTGGCAGTCATCCTAAACTGAGCTATTGGAATATAGAAATAATTGACCAGACACAAGCAAGAGGTAGAAAAGGTTTACTTAGCTTGTAAGGATGAAGTTGTCAAACAGAGGGCAAGGATGTATGCTGATAGCTCTGGTTGAGTGCCTGTTCCTCCTCCTCCCCAGGGGATATCTCTGACAAACAGCAGATCTAGACCTCCAGGAGTGAGGAGGCACCATCCCACCCTGGGTTTTTTTTTCTATGCTTATGGGGATATCAGGGGTCAGCCATATCACCAGAGCAGGGTCTTCCATCATGCGCAAAACAAGTCACTTTTATTCTCTAGCAGCCTCCCTGGCAGAAGCTACCAGCCCTCATTCCTATGTGACATGAAATCTTGGCTGTTCCACAGGGCTTTCTCCCTCAGTTACAGGGCATCTCAGTCTAGGCATAGCCTACCACTCAGAAGTTGTTTTGATGGATGAGCTGATGAATCTCACAATTTTTCTACCATTTCAACTCTAGTAGCCTCTGTGTCTGCTCTAATTCAGACACATGCAGGCATGGTCATTGTATAGAACTTCAGTTGAAACCATACCATCTCCCAAGATCACTAACTGAGATTCTCCTCTCCACCTATAATCATCCCAAATCACAAGAATCTTGCTCTCAATCTCACCACAACCTCCATTCCTGGCTCCCTCCCTATTCCATTTCACTTGCCTCAATACCCACTCTTGACCATGTCTGTGGTTAACCACTTCAGTGATTTACTAGCAGCTACTCTAAAATCCCTTGCCTCACTTGACCTTTTGTCATTCCCAAACTGCCAATAAGCCCTACCAGATGATTTTTTTGCTTTCCTCAGGTCATTAAACTTCCCTAGCACAGCCAAAAAAATCATGCTGCCAACCCACGTAAATTTATGCTGCATAACCTTGGTGGACTTTCACTGGTTGACAATCCTGTTCAACATTGATTGACTCCCTGTCTCGTTCTCCATTGTGATTGTTTTGTACCTTTTCCCCTCTCTCAGTATTTCCCTCTCCTCCTACCACACAGAGTATTCCTGCCTCCTACTACACTGAGGTGTAGTACTGGAGTCTAGAAGAAATATTAGGAATGGATTTGGGAACAACCTATTTGGCAATGTTACTTGAGCCTGTGGGAGCTTATGTAAACAACAAAGGAGAGAGCTTAGAATCTAGCCTTGAAAAACATCCACACTCACCATATAGGAGGTTGAAGATGAAACAGCAAAGAAGGCAGTCAGAAATAGGAGACAATCTCACAGAATCTAAGAGGTGGGGAGAAAGGGGGAGGGGGAAAAAGAAGATGGAAGGGAGGGGAGGTCAAGTAGGATGAGAACTGAGAAAAAGCCATTGGCTTTATCAGTTAAGAGATTGTTAGTAATCTTGGAGGAAGCAGCCTCAGTAGGTCTGAAAACTAGGTGGTTGTGATATGATCGAAAAGTGAGGGATTAGAGGCAGCAAGTATAGAAGACTTTTAGGAGAGATTTAGTTTGAGGAATGGCAAAATTACATAATGGATATTTTTAAATGAGAAGAGCCGGGCATGTTGAAAAGTATCAGGAAATAAAGCTGTAGATCAATCAACCAATTAGCAAGCATTCTTTAAGAGTCTACTATGTACCAGGGACTGTGCTGGGCACTGGACATAGGGAGAGACTGAATGGGACAAGTTGCTGGGGCCATCCTTGATTTTTCTCAGTAAAATAGGAAAGGAGATCCTTTATTGAGGGGGAGGGAGATACACTATTGCTGGAGGAAGCTTAAGAAAAGAAGAAAAGGCTTGGAATCCATTTCAGAGAACACAGGAGAGAATTAGTCAATAAAAGGATTATAATGAAACTATACACCCAGTTAAGATTACTTAATGTGAAATTGTAGTGGGCTCAGCCTGTAGGTTGTTATGCCATCCACCCATGGCATGAGAATAGAATTTTTAGAAGGGTGGATCCCAGAGATAGCACAGGCAGGGTATGAGCATTGTTAAGATAAGGAGTAGGGGGAAAGATGAAAGGGTAGAAAATAGCATAGGGTTGAACTGCTAAACTCTAAGGTCAAGACTAAATGAGGCCAAATCAGTTAAAGACTATAAAATGGAAAGGAATGAGGCTATATTTAGGGTTATAGGATAGAAGAACAGAGAGAGGTGGAGGGACTAAAGATTTTGAAGTGAGGATGGATGAATATAGATTTAAGAGGAATAAGACAGAGGAAGAGATGGAAGGATCAGTGTTTATAATCAGAGAGGAAAATAGTATCTTGGAAGTAGCGTGGTTATGGGTGGTTTCAAAGTCTTAATGTATTACCATCTCTTTGGGTGACTAAAGTAAAATACAGGCTGATTTACTGAGAGGTCACAGTATTCCATGGAGACATCGAGGTGTCAAGTTCAAGGGCAGGGGTGGTGCAGAATGGAAGATTTTGAGCTATGTACTAAACTCTGAAAAAGGGGAAGAGTGACTAGGGATCTGATAGCTTCTAGCAACAAGGATGTTGATGGGTGATATAGACAGATGGAGTGAACCTCAAGAGAGATGTTACTGAGTGACAGAAGGCCTGGCAGTAGCAATGAGTAGCCAGGAGTCTACTGACTCCAGTTCCTGGACAAGTGGGTAGAGGATATGAGAGAAGCAACAGCATGTACTGAAGGGGGTGGCCAAAGATACAGTGCCTCTGGAAGGGAACCAAGCTTCCATGTGTATAAGGAAAAGGAAAGAATGAAGACTAATCAACGTAGGATGAAAGGGAGGGGAGGATCCAGAGCGCACAATTTCAGGGAGAGGTTGAGATGTAAACAAGGGAAAGGAATGAGTCTGAGCTAAATAGGGATGAGAGAGGGGAATATTATCAAATGGAGGGAGGCTTTGTTTGGGTAAACATTTATTGAATCAGGGGCAGTGGAAGGGTTGGAAATTTGTTAGTTATAGGATTAAGAAAGTACCAGTTGACTTCCCACCCATAAGTCCTATAATGATGAAGGGAAGCATCTGTTCTGGGAAGCTGGGAAGTTAGGGTAGGCATCTTGGATAGTAAGTACCTGGTGGTTGGAGTCCTCTCCTCCTCTAATCACATTTGGTACCAATTCCTTTACTTCTTCCTAAAATTACAAGGAACAGCGTCCACCCAGGAGATACTCTGTACATAGAGTGTGTACTTGGCTCCCATTCAGGCTTGGTGTCCCAGCAGTGATACTGCAGTCCCAACAGTAAGGTACTTTGAGTCTGAGGTCCCTTGATGAATGGAGTCTGACTGTGAAAAGTGAATTCAATGTTTACAGAAGCCTGGGACGTGATTTTTTTTTTCAGTGACTCAGGACAGAGTTAGTACTACCTGCCATAACATGGTAGTAGCTTTTGTGTCAAGGAGGCTTCTAGTTTTCAAGAGACTGGGCTCCTGAGTCCAGTGATGGCAAAGGGTTGAGCAGGTTTGGAGGTAGAATCCTTAGTGTCTGCTTTAGACCCCACCTTCCTGGGCTCTGTGTATTGAGGAGAGCTAAGGTTTTTTTATGTTCTTAGACAATAAAGGCAGGTGGTACTTGCTGACCTAGGGCCTGGTATATTCTACCATCATAGGACCAAGAAGCTACTTTTTTTTTTTTGTCTTTTTTTGGGAGGGCAATTGGGGTTAAGTGACTTACCCAAGGTCACATAGCTAGGTTTTTTTTTTGTTTGTGTGTTTGTTAAGTGTCTGAAGCCGGATCCAAACCCAGGTCCTCCTGACTCCAGGGCCAGTGCTCTATTCACTGTGCCACCTAGCCGCCCCAACCAAGAAGCTACCTTAAAGAGTATTTCAGCCCCTGAATTTCACCCCCTCCTCCTAACAGTCCCTGTTGGGATTCCTGGTCCAGTTGGAACTCTGAACACTTATCTCTCTGAAAATATGGAGGGACCTTGAGGACAAGGACTGTCATTTTTTATATAAATATACTTAGCATTTAGCAGAGAGCCTTGCATATAGTAGGCAACTGATGAATATTTTTTGAATTGTGCTACACGTGGTGGTTTTTGTGGTGGGTTCTAATGGTATACTGTCATATATATTATGGATTACATTGGCTTTTGTAGGCTGGCCTGGAAATATAATTACTACTTATAACCAAAAAGATACACTTTGAGTTCCAAACACCTGATTTACATAATATTTTTGCAATCAATTCATTAGTTGGGGACTATTTGGATTTGGAAATTGTTCACTTAGTAAAGTAGCAAAGTATGTCTGTGGACACATCTTTATTTTTTAAAGCTCATAGAAGGAAAAAGAGAACTTAAGTCCATTTGTTCCAGCTAGGTGATAGAGGCATTTTGCTTCCCAAAAAGGAAGGCTGCATATGTCTTTCTATTCTAGAAACATATCAGTCTTTTCCTTAAATATGTTTACCCAATTTGCACTTAACGATTTTCATGTTCCTCAAGGAATAGGTTATTTTTTCCAAATAATATTTTATTCTTCAGTCTTTAACATATGTTGTAATTCATGTCCTCATTCTTTTATATACAGAGGGAAAGTAAAACGAGTGAAAAAACTTTCTATTTTTTATGGGGGTTTTTTGTGTTTAAATGGGATGAAACTTTTTCAGCCCTTTATGAGTTCCTTCCATCCTAATTGAATTTCACCCTTCTCATCTCTTCATTTTTCATCACATCTGGGACGTTTGCACAATTCCCATGGTGACCAGAGCATGAGGATCCACATGTGGCCATCCTTGTTATCCAGAGCTGCTACCCTGGCCAGTCCAGCCTGGATAGTAGTGCTCAATGCTCCAGCCATTCCCACTGTCACAGGATCTGAGCCTGCCAAGGGACCTCACAGCTTATCTACCTCATTTCATACCTAAAATAAGAGGCTCAAATCAGTGGTCATCTACTTTAAGCCCTGCAGTGATGATACCTTTGGGACAACTCTAATAGTTAAGAATTTTGATGTTATACTAAGTCTAAATTTGCCTCTCTACCACCCATTCCTTTGTCTTGGCATTGGATGTCCACCATGCCTGCAGTGCTCTGCTTTCTCTCCTTCCCCTCTGACTTCCTTTAGAATTCAGTCCAAATCCCACTTTCTGCAGGGGGCCTAGTCTGTCTCTCTCTGCCTCACTTCCTCCCCTTTCCTCCCTCTTTTCCCCTGCTCCCTGCTGCTAATTAATTCCATTTGCATATACACACATATATGTATATAGTTGTTCAGTCATTTCAGTCATGTCTGACTCTTTGTGACCCCATCTGGGGTTTTCTTGGCAAAGATACTACAGTGTTTGACATTTCCTTCTCCAACTCATTTTATAGATGAAGAAACCGAGGTAAACAGTGTTAAATGACCTGCCCAGGATCATACAGCTAGTAAGTGTCTGAGATGAGATTTGAACTCAGGAAGATGACTCTTCCTAATTCCAAATCTGGCACTCTATCCACTGTGCCACCTACCTGTCCCAAATACAAGATATCTTATATGTGTGTATACATAAATATATGTGTATATGTGTGTATACATATATGCCTATGTGTGTGTGTGTGTGTGTGTGTGTGTGTGTGTGTATAATGAAGTAGTAGAAATCAGGAGACAAGTTTCAGAAGATCCAGATTTTGACCTTTACTAATAGCTATGTGACCATAGACAAGTCGAGCCTCACATTTACTTGTAATTAAACTTGGATTTAAGGGGAAAGGGAACAAGCATTTATTAATGCCTACTATGTGCCAAGTGTTATACTAAGGACTTTACAAATATTATTTCATTTGAGCCTCACAACAGCCCTGAGAGTTAATTATCTTTCCTCTCAAGGTTGCTCTAAAAAGGGCTTTATATGCCTTAAAACACAATAAAGTTATGAATTATTATTTAAGAAGTTCAAAGACATGAGCTGTATGCAGATACAAAGATAAATTGCATCTTTACAATATGTATATACATGTGTATAGAAATCACTTCATGGTAGAAAGATGCAATATTAAAAATAAACCAATATAGTAAAAAGTAAGGATAATCTGAAAAAAATATTCTACCTAAAATTACAGTATTTTTACAATGTCAGTGAGACAAATATCCCTTTATTTATTGCTGTTCATTTTTCAGATATAAAGGCTGAGTAATCCACAGTTCTAGGACTATATATAAATAACATATTATTATTTGAGTTTCATGTATATTCCTTAAAGCAAGCATGTATTAAGAGAAAATTCTGCCATTATGAGTTACATTGGGACAGCTGGGTAACACAGTGAATAGAGCGATGGCCCTGGAGTCAGGACGACTTGAGTTCAAATCTCAGATACTTATTAGCCGATGCTGGCAAGTCACTTAACCCTGTTGGCCTCAATTTCCTCATCTGTAAAATGAGCTGAAGAAGAAAATGGTAAAACACTCCAACTGTAAAATTTTGCCAAGAAAACCCCAAATAGGGTCACAAAGAGTCAGATGTGACTAAATCAGTTGAACAACAGTAAATGAGTTACACTGATGCTAGGGGCTGTGTAGCATAGTGGATAGAGTGATAGACTCAGAACGCAGCAGCCAAGATCTTTGGGTCTCGTTTCAGACATTTGTTGTCTTTGTGACACCGGGCAAATCACTTAACTTCTCTCTGAGTCAGTTTTGTCATCTGTAAAATGGGAATACTAATAACATCTTCTTCACAACCTTAAGGCATTATGTTAATGCTGACTATTAATATTGTCATTACTCTAGGTCAAGCACTGTTATATCCTTTGAAACATGTAGAATGATAACAAGTTGTAAGTGAGGAATGACTGATAAAAACATTTTTCAGTTTTATTCTGTATAGCAAGTAAATCACATTAACATTTTAAGGGGAAATTGTTATAACCTTTTGATTACAATGATAAATTGGCAGAATAAAATAGTGAATAGTCCTAAAGACAGGGTACATATGTTAATGACAACATTATAATTTCCTTCAAGTTGGCTGGAAATTTCTCCATATAAAAGAAAATCTTAGGTATAATCATGTGGCTTTTAAAGTGCTATTTTAACGAACATGTTTCCTCTTAATTTTCAGAGGCTGCTTATACTCTCCTCTTATACGATGAGTTACTGGAATGGTCTGATCGGCCCCTCAGGGAATTTTTAACCTACCCCATGCAAACAGAGTGGCAGCGCAAAGAATACCTTCACCTCACCATCATTCAGAACTTTGACAGAGGCAAAGTAAGTGACAGTGATGAGTCACGTGTCTTGAGGGAATAACTAGAAAGTTTAAGAAAACAACAGTAGTATCATTAAGTTTATTTAGGGGAATTAGGAGCCATCTTGGCTTAATGGAAAGACAGCCAGCCTTGGGGTCAAGATCTCTAATAAATAAAGGCTGTATGGCTCAGTCAGTCCCTTCACCTCAGTGCCTCACACAGTTCTATAAGACAATCAGTTGGGCAGTAGCGACTAATCTACTTTGGTAGAGAGATACTCCTCATTGGAAGTTTCCTTCAAGGAAATCACTAGTCAGATTTTTTTTTAATGTCACTTCTCAACTTTCTTCTGAAAAATCCTCTATGTGTCCTCATTATCTGGAGCATCCAATTTACTGTCCCCTTGCTTTTTGATGACCAGTTGGTCATCAAAATTTAATTTTTGTTTTAAATTTCTGACCCTAACCCAATCTCCTCAGAGATTAATAATGATGATGATTAAAAACAATAGCACTATGCTAGGTGCTTTACTGTTATCTTAATTGATTTTTCACAATAACCCTGGGAGGTAGGTACTATTATTATCTTCATTTTAAAGATAAAGAAACTGAGTCAGAGAACTAAAGTGACTTGCCCACAGTCACACAGCTAATAAATATTTTAGGACAAATTTGAAATCACGTCTTACTGACTCCAGGTCCAATACTATATCTGGTATACCATCTACCTTCTCTTAAAAATGTTATATAGTATACATCAATTTGTTTGTAACTAGAGATAAGTAAAATTTTAAATTTAATTTATATTTGGAATTATGCAACATTACAATGTGCAATGGAAAAAGTATTGAATTTGGAGACAGAGGAGACATGAGTTTGGATCTTTGCTCTTCTACTTACTACCTTTATAATTGTGGAAAAATAACCCCAGTGGACCTCAGTTTCCTCATCTGTAAAATGAAGGAGTTGAACTGTAGGACTTGTATGGTTTCTTTTAGTTCTAAATCTATAACCCTCTGACCACAAAATTAAGATGAAGAATCACTGATCAACCCATTTTTCTTAATATATTATTTCAGTTTCCTTTGCTTTAGCCAGTTCATGTAGTATGAAGTTTAAAGAGTTCAGGATTTCTTCATCATAGGACCTGGAATGAGGCCTGCTTCTACCCCGCCCCATGTATGACTTTGGGAAGCTCATTTAAAATCTTTCCTGATCTGTAAAATGAGGGGTTGGCCTCTATGATCTCTAAGGTGTCCAAATATGTTATCCTGTGGTCTATAACATGGCATTTACTATGAAGTTTTGATGTTTGAACTGATAATTCAGATCCTTCAGTGAGGGGTGCTATATATATGTATCTAGTTTGAGGCTAGGGGAAAACCTGTAATTCTGCCATATATCATAGTTCTGTCAAAAAAAAGTATAATTTGATGCATCTCAAAATTTAAAACAAGGAAAATGCTTCTTTCCTATTCCACCTTTTTACCTGAGTAAACAGCCTTGACATCCAGTTCCTTGGCAGTGAACAAAACAACTCTTCGCCCTTCCACAGTCAAGCCTCTCACATGTTGAGTTAATTGCTGGTCACAAATTCAGTTTTATCACTTGCTGCTTGTATTAAGCCATTCCCAGGAGTCTGTGTTAGACCAAAGCATCTCTGTAGTACTTCGGCCAGCAAATAGCCAACATTGGCAGGCGATGTGTTAATGCCTCCGGATCTAGGAGTGCAATTTAGGTAATTGAGGAGGAAGAGGTAGCCATCGAGGTCCCATCAGGAGAGGGTAATTGCTCCTTGGTGGTCAGCAGTAATCTCCCCTCAGCAGCCAGGGCCTATTTCCTCTCCTCTCTCTGGCCACTATTGAATTGAAATTCTGATGAAGAATACATGGATATGCAATTGAAATGACAGCTGAAAAAATTGTTTTTGCATTCAAAACTCTGCTTTTCTAGATGCTGCTGCTAAGACTTTAATCTGTTTTTTTTTTTTTACTCCTGGTCATGAAAGGTTATTAATACTTTACAGGCCTCTGGAATTTTTACTTAAACACACACACACACACAGAGGAATTGGCAGGGGTGGAGGGTGGTCAATATTTTCTTTTTTTGTTTTTTGGAGGGGGGAAGGCAAGGCAGTTTGGGTTAACTGACTTGCCCAAGGCCATATGGATAGCTACTAAGTGTATCAGGTGTCCAAGGCTGGATTTGAACTTGGATCCTCCTGACTCCTGGCCCGGTGCTTTATTCACTGTGCCACCTAGCTGACCCCAATGTCAAAATTTTCACAGTAACATGGCAAAGATTAATAAAGAATTTTTTTTGGGGGGGGTATGTGGAAGGAAGGTGTCAAAACCTGTGATTTCATTGGTGTGAGGCACACCCAGTGTAGAAATTCCCTCCACCTTTGCAGATTGACAGTTCTTTTCTACCTACAGTCTTAGGTGCCTGGGAATTAGGAGGTTACATGACTTGCCTGTGGTAAAGTAGTGTGTGGCAGAGGAGGAAATGACCCCAGTCTTCCTGACTTCGAGGCCAGCCCTCTTTGTCCCATTTCTCCTGACTCTTATAACAACGTTCCCTCGGGAGGAAAAAATGGGCATGTGACACACATTTGAGTTTAATCCACATCATTAATATTTTCTCCATTATTTTCTTAAGTCTGGACGATCAACAAATGCGTTAAGCCCTGATTTGTCATCTTTGCCAATTTCTAAGGTGTAAATGCTCACACTGAAAATTTAACAATTGGGTGGACCTGGTTCAAGCTGGCTTGAGCACACTCCTGCAAGGCATAATATACTCCAGTGATAAAAATTAATCTGTGATCTAGGCAATTTGGAATTTCCAAAGCAAAATAAGCTACTTAAAAGAGTATATCACAACTAAGAGGTGTGAGTTACATGGCATGATGGCCAAATGATTTCCATGTCATCTCTTTGTCCACAGTGTTGGGAGAATGGCATTATCCTGTGCCGGAAGATTGCAGAGCAGTATGAAAGCTATTACGACTACAGAAACCTGAGCAAGATGCGGGTAACATGCATACCTGATGTAGTCTAATCAAGGGGTTGAGGGAGCTCCTTTCTCAATTAGTTTTCTGAAGGACGTTTGTGAAATTAAATTTCAATTGTGCTAATGCAGATCTTGTTTAAAAATGTTTTTAGACTGTTTCCTAGAAAATATGCACTGAAAGTGGAAAGAGCAAGTGAAGCTACCTGATTATTTTTGTAGACCTCCAATGTGATTACTTGGTGGGAGAGAGTTGGGAATCATTAGTACATGAACTGTTCTTGGACTCTAAATCTTCAGCACCTAATCTATCCAATGGGGGAGGTTTTTGGCTTTTATAAAAAATGCTTTTCAGACTCTCACAAGGCAATAAATACCACACGTATATTTCTCTGTAACAACCCATCTTACAGAAATCTGCCAAGCAGAGAATTGGAAACTGTTAAGTTAACCCAACCAGTATTGGACTGGGTTCTTACGAAGGCATAAACTTGACCACAGAGAAAGATGTGTTTTAAATGTAGCACACTATGCTGGCTCTGTCAGGCCCTGGATTTGAGATTCAGACTTTGGGCTGTTGCTATTTGGCATCTTGTCCCTGCAACAGAAGTGAAGGTTACAATATTGAGTCATGGTGGCCCTTGGGCGCCATAGTTGCTAAGGTGTTTTTTTTTTTTTAATAAACTCAAGGCATTAAACATCACTCTTGCTGCTCCATGGAGTATTACCTGGGGAGAAAAAGCTTTCACATGCAATAGTAGTTTTACTATAGAAACCCTTGTGATGCTAAAACCATGAATGGGAAACTGTATGCACTTTGTAAATGCCTCATGGTTTCAACATTATCAAAGTTATACTCGAAGGCTTTCTGCACACAGGGGGCTTAATATATTGGATTATTTTGTATTGGAATTGTTGCTACAAAACTATCTAGTCTAAGGAATGCCTGCATCCTGTGGAGTGACAAGTTAACCATCTCTAGGACTGAAATCCACAATATGTGTACATCAGACCACCAAATTCTATATCACATACAAGTGTAAGTTATTATTCATAGAAATAACTCAATTCACCTGTGTTTTGAAAGATCCATTCCATTCCCCCCAGTCCGTCCAAAAAACTACTCCAATTTTCTGTCATTTCCCTCACCAGTGTATTCCAGGAGACTAAAAAATATGTGAAATTGGTCACTTGAGGTCTGAGTGAATAGGCATTGTTTGATTTAAAATGCAAAAGGTTTCCATTCTGACATTCCATATTAACCTATGTTTCATTGTGAATAATGAATTGCATGATTGTGTTGTGAATGAATAGAAATAATTCAATGGAACTTGAGGATACATTTCACCCAAGAACACAAAGAAGTATATGAAAATCATCTTTCTGGAAATTAAACTAAGAAGTTCAGATATTCAGGAAACAGTAGCCTCTGTCAATTATCAGTGTTAAAAACCATTCCAAAATGTTTAAAAGTCTTCTTGTACTTTCTCAGATGATGGAAGCCTCTCTATATGACAAGATCATGGACCAACAACGTCTTGAACCAGAATTTTTTAGAGTTGGATTTTATGGGAAAAAATTTCCATTTTTCTTACGAGTGAGTACATGGGTTTTTTAGTTTTCTTTCATACTTCCAACACCAATCTATCTAATTAGGAGGACTCTAGCATGTTAGAACTATTTTACCCTTTCTGAAAGTCTTAGAAAATCCTTGTATCATCTTTTTAAGCTAGAAATCCAATAATAATCTACAATAGCATAGATTTAGAATTACTTAAATCCATCAAAACAAGGATTATCTCTCCTACCTAGATTTATTGCATGTTATTATTGGATATACTGTGTTATATAATTATAGTTTCTTCCTCTTTTTAGTCTTATACAACTGTGTTTCTAGTTAACACAGTTAATGCTGCAATTTTTATAATGGCAGTATTAGGGGTAGGAAATAGAATTAATGATAATGTATCAAAAGGATACAGTTGTTCTACATCTTAGAATATAAACCTGGAAGAAAGAGGATTGTTTTATTAACTGAATTGTTTCATGAAAGAAAAAGTCAACACTGTAGCAGAAATGAAATTCCTACTGGTTACTACTAATAACCATTTTCTACAAAATAAATTGTTCATAAAGCATATGTTCCCAAAGAAAGTTCTAGTTATCTAATACGAAAGAATAAGACATGGACTCCATTCTCTGTCTTTCTTATGTTAGTGTCAAGAAATGAATGAAGAACTGAAAGTAGAGCCACTGCAAGACATTAAATGAAATACAAGTACTTTGATACCCAAGTTCAAGATTTTAGGGAAAATAGGACCAAATAATTTTTACCCGGAATCTTAATATTTGAAGATGTTAGTATTAATGATGCCCTAAATTTTATTTTTTATCTGAACATATACTTGGCAATATGGGGATGGGGGAGTATTAGAGGCATGGATGGAAATAGAATTCATCTTAAAAGTGTCATACCCCAAAACTCCAATCAGGTCAAGCAAAATATCAGTTTGGTAACTCATTGATCACGCATCCAAATGATTGATTGAATTTCTTTATTGAAATGCTTACTGTACCAAGATGCTTTGGCATCATGTAGCTTTTGGTTTTTATTTTACCTTAAAACAAAGAATTTACATATTTTGAGACATGGGCAAAATCTGAGGACCATGAAGTAAGATTAGTACAACTCAGTACATAATTTAACTTTCAAAAATGATGGAATTACTATCAAAAGAAGCTACTTTTATTGAGTTCAAAAACAACAAAGCTAATATATCAGAGTTTTGAAGGTAGAGCCTTTATTAGCAAGTGTGCTGAATGTGGGCTATGTGTACACACACACACACACATACACACACACACACACACACATGAGATACTCTACAAGATGGTACAAGACTTAGCTGCCATGTACTGGATCACAAAGGGTGGCTGTATTTAAAATGGGAAATGAAAGAAAAGAAACTATTTCCCCCATCTCACTCCAGTGTAACCTGGGATCTCTGCCCAAGACATCCTAGCTTGGTATCATTGGAGTATAATATGAACCACCCTAGGTATCTAGTAAGCACAATTAATGGCAATTAAAGAGGCAATAAGAAAGATCTGTAAGAGGTATGAGTCATTAATTTTCAAAGGCAGTTTAGCAAATTAGAAAACTGCATCAGTTAAGAGAATAAATTTCATTAAATAAGTCCCCTGAAAATGTTTTATCCAGGGTATATATCAATTTCTAAATAATTTCTCTTTCTAAAAGACATTTCTTGCATATTAATGTGATTTTCTACTGAACAATAGGAAAGTGTTACCCTCTGTTGGCTAAAAATGTGAACTGCAGAACTATTCTTCAAGAATCAGTGTTTCAGATGTTCTATCCATTTCCCTTCAAATAGAACTTCTTTTCTCTTTCCTGATAAGTCAAGACAATTAAAACTATAAAATATACGCAACATTTATTTTTTTCTTTTGGAAAATAGCTTAACAAGTATGACTGCCATAACAGAAGTTTTATTTTCTCTGAAGTTATTGTGATGTGAAATATAACATAAAAATATATTTTGCATATGATTATATATCTATATATAACATTCATATTATATATTATTACATAATACACAAATATATTTATATTATTGAATTATAGTTATATAATAATTATGTTGTATATGTGTGTGTGTATGTAAATGAATTTGTATTGAGGGGAAGGTCATGACAATATGCTTAGGGAAGGGAAATTCCAGTGTGGCAATTTCATCAATTAATGTAGATCAGCAACTTATCTGTAACTTACAGTCTTTTTGTTGTGTTGTTTTTGGTTTTTTTGCTTTTTGGAGGGCAATTGGGGTTAAGTAACTTGCCCAAGGTCACATGGCTAGTTTTTTTTCCCTCTGTGTGCCAAGTGTCTGAGGCCACATCTGAACTCAGGTCCTTCTGACTCTGGGGCCAGCGCTCTATGTAACTTACAGTCTTAGAAGTTGTTTTGGGCAATGAGAATTTATGTTCCATTGCCAGTATGTCTCAGAGGCAGGATCTGAATGGAGAGTTTCTTGACTCCAAAGCCAGCTTTCCACTCTGCTACATAGTGATTCTATTATACACACTACCTCTCTCTGTACCAAGTTATAATAGAGCAAGGTCCCAGTGTACTGCATTCTCACACTAAATAGTAAAATTCATTTCAAAATTATTTCCTTTTCTCTCATATCCTTGTTGAGCTCATAAAGGTTTATTTATTAACTCTTCAAGATTTTACAAAACTGTTGTCTCACACACACACAGACACAAGCATTGCTTTAAAAAAAAAGTTCAGCCATTTAATTACTGATGGGTCAGTTTCATATGCCTGCATAGGAGCCATTAATTTGATACTCTTTGGTGGTTACCATTGGAGATGGGGGGAGTATGATGGTTTTTTAATGAGAACTATATTATGAACTATAGAACTTAGATCTGGATTGGATCTTTGAGATTATCTGGTCTAAGTCTCACTTTACTTGTGCGTGTTTACACTCAAATTAAATGGATTGGCTTTATTTTCAAAGTTCCCTACTCTGAGCAAACCATGCACTTCTGTAAGAAACCTATAAGACTTAGCATGGTCTTATATATAAGTATATATATATATATATTTATAAATCATAAATATAAATTGTATATGTGTTATACATAAGTACAGCATTTTCAGAAGCAGCCAATGATGTGGCATTTAGTTTGCATATTTTGAAATGAGTCTGGCTTCTCATTTTCAGACTAGTACTACTTCATGTAATCAAGCTGATGCAAAGATGTAAGTCAGTGTTCATTTAAAAATTGCTATCCTCCTCAATGTGATGGTACTTTAGACAACTTGATAATTTGCTTATTGTCTTATTTTTCTTGCCCTTCCCCCTCTAGAACAAAGAATTTGTTTGCCGAGGGCATGACTATGAAAGGCTGGAAGCTTTCCAACAACGGATGCTGAATGAGTTCCCACATGCCATTGCTATGCAACATGCCAATCAGCCGGATGAGACCATCTTTCAGGCAGAAGCACAGTGTATCCATACATGCAGAAGGGTGGTATTCTTGTTAAATGGCACTGGCGATTCACCGCCCAATTTTTTTTCCAAGGTTATGGAGTGGTTACTCTATTCTGGGGCAGGGAAGAGAATGTCTGCATACTATGTCTCTGTGTCTGTGTGTTTCTGTCTCTTTTTGCTCATTGAATTTCACTGGGTTCCTGGCAAATAGTTTCCAGCTGCTCTGTTTTTAAATGATGATTGAAGCTGAAAAGAAATCCTTTATATAGGAAAATCTCCTTTTAATTAAAATTATTCTCCAGCATAGCCATGCTTTTGAAAGCTATTTTAACAGTTCCTCTTAAAGTAATTTATTTCCATATTATATGGTGGCAACTAGCTCGATTCAGAGAAAGGATAGCATTGTTTATTTGAATAATTCATTATCCCCCCTTTTTTGGGTATTTTCATTCTGAAATGGAGGAATGAGGAAAGGCAGAGCAGCCTTTATTAATTACTATTAAGAATCTCACCACTGTCTACAGAACAGTAGGTTAACCAGGTAACTCTACCTAGTAGAGGCAAAGTTTGATTAACCCTGGTACTCTTATCTTACTCACTCTCTCTCTAGTTATGAAACTATTATTGTTTAAACCCCTTGGAAGTTTTTTTCTGGGCACCCATGAATATCATTTCAAAGCAAAAACCAACAAAATAAAGAAAAGGAAATTATTAGGGATTGAATTTTTTTTTACTATAATGGCACAAAAGAAAATGCATTAAATAGATTGAGTTAATTGTTATTGATAAAAACAGGTCAAGTCATAAACAAAAATCAAATTACAAATTTAAAAAAATTCTTCAAAAAATATTTATGCCATTGACATTGAAACACACATATCAAAGTTACCCACCTAGAGCCAGCAGCGATTATTTCATGGTCCAAAAATTTTAAAAATAATTTCAGTTAATTGGGGCTTCAGTTATTTTCTGCCAATTTAAAAGAAAAAAGTGTGTGTGTTAGGCAATAGGGGTGACCCAGAACTGAATGGAGCCAACATCGACCTCACCATAGGGAAGCAATCGGTGTTTATCTGCAGTTTGATTCTTGAAAACCTTTAGAGCCAGATAAACTTCCTTGGCTTTTGCAATTCCAGGTTTCTTTCCTTAATCATTAGAATACAGATCTTCAGATATATGCTGTGACTCCTATCCCTGAGAGCCAGGAGGTCCTGCAGAGAGAAGGCATCCCAGACAACATCAAAAGCTTTTATAAAGTGAATCATATTTGGAGATTTCGCTATGACAGGCCATTCCACAAAGGGACTAAAGATAAGGAGAATGAATTCAAGGTACCATCAACTTCTTTTATGTCACATCTCCTTAGCTATATCGTAAGCTCTTTGAAGGTAGAGAATGGATCTTTTCATTCTTTTGAACTTTCTAAAGCAGTTAACACAGAATATCGTAGGATCTATGTAAATAACTGTTTAACTTGATAATTGAATTAAACTTTATTAGCAGACTTGTGTAGCTAAAAGAGAAATGGACTAGAATTAAGAAGACTAGAATTCTAGTCCCATTCTTACCACTGGGCTTCATGGTTTGGGGTAAGTCACTCTTTCTGGGATTCAGTTTTCTTACCTGTGAAATAAGGGTCTTGAACAAGAAAACCTCTAAGGTCCCTTTTATCACTGTCTTTGATTTTAACATTGAATAGATAATGGGAGCTTCATCCAAGGCAAATCAGCAAGTTGTCACTAAGTAATTTGAGATCTGAGTACCTAAGGCCCTAAAAGGTTAAATTTATGGTCTTGTAAGTAATGTTTGGGGTATCTAGGAGGCACAGTGGATAGAGTGCCCAGCCTGAAGTCAGAAAGACTCATCTTTTAGTTCACATCTGGCCTCAGACCTTTCCTAGCTTTCTTTCTAGGTCTATACCTTGAACCTTTCCAACTTGAAAATTCCTACCAGTAAAGCTAACATAACTTGAGAGTCCCCAGTCATTCCTATGTCTTAGTGAGGGACTAAAGTAACCTGAGGAATTCCACTAAAAATCACAAAACAGAGAATGTATCTTTCTTTCCTGCCTTGGAAATGAAATATGATGTACTACACAGAGTCAACTTCAGAGCCAGAAGATCTAAGTTAAAGTTCTCCCTCTGACTTACTGTTTATGTGACCCTGGACAAATGACTTAACTGTTCAGTGCTCCAGGACTACATTGCAGAAAATGTGCTGACCTGTATTGGTAGAAGAAATTCCTTTGTTCATAGTTTTCTTATGCCAATCAAGTTAGAGCTCTAAGATTTACTTCTCTAGCTTGCTCCTTGGAGTTGTGTGTGTGTGGGGATGGGGAGGAGGGAAGAGAGGAGAGAGGGAGGAGAGAGAGAGCAGAAGGTGGGAGAGGAGGGGAGGAGAGAGAGAGAAATGGAGGAGTAGGAGAGAATGAGGGAAGAACAGAGAGAGAAGAGAGATGGGATGTGAAAGGAGAAAAAGAAGGAAGAGGAGGTGACAGGAGAGAGTGAAGAGAAGAGAAAGGGAGAGAAGAGGGGGAGAATAGAGAAGAAGAGAGACTAAGAGGAGGGAAACCATGGAGAGGGAGTGAGGGAGGAGGGGGAGAAAGGGAGAGTAGAAGATAGATGGGAGAGGGAGGGAGGTGAGAAGAGAAAAAGAAGGAGGAGAAGAGAGAGAAGAGACTGAGAGAGGGAGGAGGGGGAGAGAGAGATGAAGAAATACAGACAGGAGAGAGAGAGAGAGAGGAGGAGAGAGGGAGCAGAAGGAGGAGAGAGTGAGGGAAGATGGAGAAACTGAGGTGAGGAAAAGGAGTGAGGGAGGAGGGGGAGAGAGAGAGGAAGAGA
>NW_027186645.1:8104418-8160310 GCF_028583685.1 Petaurus breviceps papuanus | reverse complement strand
GGTGAGGAAAAGGAGTGAGGGAGGAGGGGGAGAGAGAGAGGAAGAGAAGGGAAAATGTGGAGAGGAAGGAGGGGGAGAGAACAAAGGAGAGAGTGAGGGAGGAGGAGGAAATAGTGAGGGAAGAGAAAGGGAGGGAGGTAAGAAGAGAAAAAAAGAGAAGGATATAGAGAGAAGAGAGAGAGGAGATGAGAGTGTGAAGAGAGAAGGAGAGTGGCAGAGGGGGAGAAGAGAGAAGAAGAGGTACAGAAAGGGGAGAGAGAAGAGAGAAAAAACAAGAAGAAAAGGAGGAGGAGAGAGGGAGGGGGTGAGAAAAAAAAGAAGACAGTAGAAGAGAGTGAGGAGACAGGGAGGAGAAAAGAGAATAGGAGGAGGGAGAGAAGAGGAGATACCGATGGCAGGAGGGAGGAGGAGAGCAAGCAAGAAAAGAACAGATATAGCAGACAGGAGAAAGATAGGAAAAAAGATGGGGAGATTGAGGAATGTGAGAGGAGAAAAATAGGATAGGGGAGAGGGGGAGAGTAGAAAGGGAGAAGAAAAGACATACAGAGAGGGGAGAGAGAAAGAAGGAGGAGGGTGAGAGAAGAAGAGATACAGACAGGGGAGAAAGAGAAGGAGGAGGAGGAGGAAGAGATACAGACAGGAGAAAGGAGGAGGAGTGAGGGGAGAGAGGGAGAAGCAGAGCAAAGGGGGGAAGAGATACAGATGGGAGAGAGAGAGGAGGAGGAGGAGGAGAAGATAGGGAAGAGAAAAGAGAGGAGGAGCGGGAGAAGAAGAGATACTGATGGGGGGGAGAGAGGAGGAGAAGGAGGAGGAGGGAAAAACTGAGGAAAGATACAGAGAAAAAGAAGAGAGACAGAGGGAGAGAGGGGAGAAGAATAAGAGAGGAGGAGGAAAGAGAGGGAGAAGAAGAGAGAGGAAGAGAGAGGAGGAGGAGGGGGAGAAGAGAGTGAGAGAAGAGATATAGACAGGAGAAAGATAGGAGAGTTGGGGAGATTGAGGGATGTGAGAGAGAAAAAGGATGAGAGGGAGGAGGAGGGGGAGAAGAGAGTGAGAGAAGTAGAGATACAGACAGGAAAGAGAGGGAGGAGAAGAGAGGGAAGAGAGATGAGAAGAGATGGGGGAAATAAAGGAGGAGGAGGAAGGAGAGGGGAGAGAGAGAATATTAGTGGCTCCTTAGTTGAGGACTTACATGAGTATAACAGAAAACAAAGTAGATATCTATAGAAGACCTAAAGTCAAAATTTAGGTTAAAAGAGGCATTACAAGTACTTCACAGCTTTTTTCCCCCTTTATTTTTGCACTAATAATTGTAAACACTGGTACACAAGGTCTTCTCATAACCAACTCTGCCTTGTTATATAGTCCCAGATTATTATTGTGATCAGTCTTCTAACTAGAAGAGTTAATATGTCTAGGTAGCTAAAATAGGAGTAAGTGTGTGGGTCAGTAAAGAGAAAGAGAGCACTGCATTGTTTTATAAGACTGTATTGGCATCTGTAGGCTGTCATACCTCTCAACTTAGGGGACCATTGCAGTTGAGAATTCTTAGTATACAGGATCTGTCTGGACACTCAGTGAGTTCTTCTTTTTCCCCTAAAGTCAATTAACCATCCAGAGTAGGCATAGAAAAATGTTATTCTGGTGTCCTTATTTTACAGAGTTCCTTTCTTTTTAACCATGCTTTTATACATGTAGAGCAGCTTCCTTTATAGAAAATTGTTATTTACTCATAGTCAAATTCCATTTCCTCTGTTGGGGGATAGGGCTAGCATTAGGCCAAACCCATGAAGATGGTAAGGTTTGTCTTCAATGCTCAT
The DNA here is from genome assembly GCF_028583685.1 of Petaurus breviceps papuanus. Lineage (NCBI taxonomy): Eukaryota > Metazoa > Chordata > Mammalia > Diprotodontia > Petauridae > Petaurus > Petaurus breviceps. The sequence continues at coordinate 8,158,493 of NW_027186645.1, read as the reverse complement.
GTTTTCCTCTCCCACCAAAACTTGCTCATTCTGTATTAATGTGCCTTTAACCTTTTCTTCCCATAAGACAGTGGCTGGGAAGATGAATCAGATCATGTGCTGAAGAGTATCTGGAATTATAGGAAGAGTATAGGTGTAAAGCTGGTGGAGGCCTTTGTGGGCATCTCGTCCAACACTTTCATTTTGCATTTGAGACCAAGAGAAGTTCAAGTGATTTGTCTAAAGCCATACAAATAGTAAATGGCAGAGGTAGGATTTAAGGCCAGGCCTGGGGATTCCAAGATGAGCGCTATTCATGCTTTACTAAATAACTACAGTCTAGGTTTGAGTATTCCAGTAATCAGCTGTGTGACATCACCATTTAATTGGTTGAGACCTCAGTTATTTCATCTGTAACATGAGGTTGGACAAGATGGTCTTTAATGTCCATCGTAGCTCTATAATTCAATTATTTTGATGAATTTACTAGTTTATCTTTCACAGAAGTTACGCTTTTATTCATTGCTATGATACAGATGTGACCCTAAGCTCCTGAAGACTACTGTCATGTTCTTCCAAGCTAAAAATGGTTCTGAGTAGGGACCTAGTGGCAAACTGTATGTCCATCATTTAAAGACCAGCCTAGTTTAGTCTATAGAAGCTCATCATGAAATTGACCAAAAGGTGGTGGATTTTTTTTTAGCAGCTGCTATCAAGAGTAGATAGAGGGGCTCATGAACTGTATTGTTAGAGAAAACACTTAAATTAAGGTCATGGATGAATGAAATATTAGTCATCTGTCTAATACTTTAAGCCTTAAGAAGTAATGGGAATTTAAAATGGTTATTCCTGTTTGAGATAAAACAAGGAAGAAAACATGAAGTCTGTCTTTACCCATGATAGTCGACCTGGGGAGATTGAACATCCAAAAGGGAAGAAAAAAGTATTAGAATATATGCAAGAGAAAGGTGAATATGAACATAAAGACAATGACTTACATATTGTAAGTGTGGGAGAGATGTTCCCAAGATAACATGTTATAAAGGCATGCCAGAGTAACCAGATTGACAAAAGCTGGCAAGAATAAACAAAGTGTGAGAAAACTGAACAGTAAACGTTAATCTTAGCTCACTAGCTTTCTTTCATTTGTATATTTATCTCTGCATTTTCTAGAGTCTATGGGTGGAGAGAACTTCATTGATTTTGGTACAGAGTTTGCCTGGAATTTCCCGCTGGTTTGAAGTGGAAAAGCGTGAAGTGGTAAGGATCAAAGTTTACAGCTAAGCAGTTATTCATCATTTCTTACCTGAAGCCATGGTATTCACTGTCTGAGTTTTTGTTTGAGTCTGTCCTTCTTCATGTGCACATTGTGATCATGAGTTAATATCAAGCACCATTCCCAAATAAGTCCCATGTTCAAAAATAACAATGTTCAGCATTTAGCCTCTTATATCCACTGGAAGCTTTGGGGCATGTTTAGCCTCATAGATGTGCTAGCATATTAGTGCTATGTGATCTGTCTTGCTTAATGCCTTGAAGCATAGTGGCATATCATTTGTCTAGGCAGATCCAGGCACAGAAAGAAAGCCAAATGCAGATAGATGGGAGTCATCTGGAAATCTTGGCTAAAGAACCAAACACAATCCTAATCAATGCCACCACTGCCAACTTCCAGATCTGAGAAATAGAAGTAGCAGCATGAGCCAACCCAAATATCCTGCTGAGCCTGATGGTTAGACCTGTGCTACCGCCATCTACCAGTTTTAGTTTCCACTCACTTGGACCTTGCCATAGCCCTGGGGTCTTACAGCACCTGATCTCCCTGCTTCATAAGTTTTGTTTCATCTTATAGAAATGAGGCCACCTCTCCCAATGATCCCCACCTGCTTTCATCCAGCATGAAATGTGCTAATAATGAACTCGTTTTCAGCTATTTTCCTGTAGCCTTTCCAAAGAATATTTACCTTGCCAAAAAAGAAGCAGGTGCAGTTGATCTCCAAAGTCATCTGCCAAGAATCCCTTCTCCTACCTGAAATATTCAGTGAACAGTGAAAACCATCCCTAACATGGCATGTTTAGTTCAACTAATAATTGAATGACATCTTCATTTTGCAATGGCAAAAAAAAAAACCAACAACAACCCTCAAGTAGATTTAACCCCCAAGCAAATTGAATATATATGAGAAATTAGAACAGGAAAATTCCTCATTTTGCAGCTTGAGTAGATGTTACTGAAATGCTAATTTTTTCACTTAATTTGTTCTAGCATGCTCATAATTTAGTAGAAATGTTGGGGCTGGATGCTAGGTGCATGACATGGAAAGTCTTATTCCACTTGCAAGGTTTAGAAATCCCCAGCAATAGCTTAGGTCCATATTACTGTATTAGGTCTACAACAAAAACTAGGGAAAAGTAGCATGAACATGAAGACAGAGAGACAATATGGAAAGCAGAATTTGAGATGTCACTCCTCTTTCCTTAAAAACTGATTCACATTTAGTTATCCAAGTTGTAACCTAAAACATGATAACTTTAGACCATTTGGGAAATCTTTTGTATGAGGCTACTCCATAATAATTAATTAAATTCTAAGTTACCATGGTTATAAATTATTTCTCTTTCCCCAGTGTTAGTCTTAGATGTTTTAGGAAATCTTTAGCAATTCCAACCTTACCTTATTAAATGGAAGAAACTAAACCTTGCTGCCTTTTAATCCAATAATTTGGCATCCTTTCTCTTCAAGGAGAATGCCTTTTTTTTGTATTCAGTTAATTAAGCCAATAATTAGTCAAGGATAACAATATTCATATATTTATATGTATTTTCCAAAGCTTTTGTTTAATAATTAATCATTCCCATCCCACCCCCTACCAGATAATTGTCATTTAAAAAAAATCACTGTATACCATCGAACATAAAAAAAGACTTCCATAGGAAGACCGTGGTGTCTAAGTCCCTTTTTTCCCCCATAACTTTCATCTTTCCCATAATGTGCTAGCTCATAGTCTCAGTTATAGTCTTATGCAAACACCCTGTTTCTCTTACTAGACTGTATTCCATGAAAGCAGTTGAGTGGTAAATTTTTTTTGATGATCCATCATAAAAATCACAGAGGTATGGTACATTTCTCAAATAGGTTGTCATGTATTAAAGATAAAAATAAGTTTTAAGAAAGACATTCAGTCTTGCATAAAAAGCAGAGGAATTTGCTTTGGAGAATTAAGTTGAATACAGTCAATTCTTCATTACTCATTTCAGAGTTTAATTGAGAATTGCTGACAATCCCAACTTCGGTCAATGAGTGAGTGGGGTATGATAGAAGAATTCATGAAACTCAAAGGGTTATGGGTAATACAAACTGGATAATCAAGCTTTAGAGTTATTTAGTGTGCTTTTGTGACTAATTGCTTCTTAGGTGGAAATGAGTCCTCTGGAAAATGCAATTGAAGTGTTGGAAAATAAGAACCAGCAGCTGAAGACCCTGATTAGCCAGTGTCAAACTCGGCAGATGCAAAATATTAACCCGCTCACAATGTGTCTGAATGGTGTCATAGATGCAGCAGTTAATGGTGGAGTTTCCAGGTACCAAGAGGTGAGAATTTTCTGTAATAGCAGCTAGCATTTATATGGTGCTTTAAGGTTTACAAAATGCTTAACATGGTATCTCCTTTGATCATCACAACTCTGTGAAGCAGGTGATGTTATTATCCCTGTTTTACAGATAAAGAAATCACGGCTTAAGTGATTTTTGCCCATGGTCAAGTTTGTCGAGGCTTAAGCTGACGTGGCAGACCATAGTACACAGCTAGTGCCACCACCTGTCATCATCTTATCAGTCCTCTAAACCCCAAACAGAGTGACAGAGAGATGATTCCATACCACCCGTCACCATTAACATAAAGAAAGTTTGTTTAAGAATATACTGCCTGAAATAATTTTAGTGGAAACACACCCATTATATAACCCTTGACCTCTTCTTAAGATTCATCTCTTTCATGATTACTGACATGTCGTGTCCATGTCAACACTTACTTTTACAACTAACCTTGGTCTCCAGGGACCAAGTCTAACTACTTCCTTATCAAGCAGTTGTCATTTATTTGATATTTTTCAGATTTTATATTATCCACTGAAGACCCACGTTGACACCTATAAGACAGCTAACACTACCACACCGGAGGGCTGCTAGCACATGTACACTCTTGATCTGGTCAGACAGGAAAGACAGCTTCAGAGGAGTTAATAATCTTACTTTATTCTAGTCTAGTCTTCTCAGAAGGGTTGCTGATAGTGAGAGCATCAACTCCTACAACATTCCCTAATCACCAGTCAGAAGGAGGGGGGGCAGCTACCCCTACATCTCAATGGGGTCAGTTGAGACAGGTACAGCTTATGCAGTCCCTTAAATCTCCTCAAGCCTCAAGGGGGGGCCAATTGAAGCAAACACAGATTCTCCCCAATACTTGATGGGGACCAGTCAAGGCACACACAGCATTCCAGCTTTTGCATTCAACCCTAAGGATTCCCCTGTCACTGACCAGTGCCCACCTGCTTTACAGGGCATCAGACAAAGAAGGCATATTGCTAGCAATAGCTTCCAATTTTACATTACCTCATCCCTGTATCTCACTGCACAGTCACAGTGGATATTTACAATTTAAGCACAAATGTTTATATTATTTTTCAAAATACCTCAGTGTGATACAGAAGTAATTCTGGGTCCTCAAAGACTACATATGGGGGTGGCCAGGTAGCACAGCAAGTAAGAGCACCAGCTCCAGTGTTGGGATCACCTGGGGATCGAATCCGAGCTCAGATACTTAGCACCACACCCAGAAATAACTGGCCCTGTAACTTTGAGTAAGTTACTTAACCATGATTGCTTTAAAAAAAAAAAAAGACTAATATGGTAGCAGCAAGCAAGCTATGGCAGGGTCTACTAAGCTAAAAATGCTAGTGTACTCAACTGTCAGCCAAGCACCAGCCTAGTCAGCTGTGTTCAGATAAGCTCATCACAAAGTTAGCTTCAGGGTGATGAACTTTTGACCACAGCAACTCTCATAGACTATCAAGTCTGTGTTCTTTGTTTTGTTTTTGTGAGGCAATCAGGGTTAAGTGACTTGCCCAAGATCACATAGCTGTCAGGTGTTTGAGGCTGGATTTGAACTCAGGTCTTCCTGACTCCATGGCTAGTGCTCTATCCACTGTACCACCTAGCTGCCCCCACAATATGCATTCATAAGAAATGAGTCAATTAACAATTATTTATAGTGCTCATTATGTGCTAGCCATTGTGCTAAACTTATAGGGATACAGCACCTGTTCTCAAAGGTCTAATATTCTAATGAAAGACACAAGTAACCTAGTACACACAATACATACAGAACAAATAGGGGAAATATCCTCTGTGACAGATAATGAATCTTTGAAGTATTGAGAAAGTGTTCACAAGGTCATAGGATGAGAGCTGGAAGAGACCTCAGAGTCCATTTAGTCTAAAATTTCCTCATTTTACAGCTAAGGAAACTGTGAGGTAGGATTTGAACCCAGGTCTCTGACTCCACATCCATTGATATTTTTACTGAACATGTACACATGGCTTGTCTTCACCCCTGATAAGATTGTAAGTTCCTCAGGGGCAAAGATCACAATTTTTTAAAAAATTGCATTTGTATGTCACCTATAGGGTGCACGCAATGGATGTAACTGACAGTGTTTGTGTTTTTGGCAGGCATTCTTTGTGAAAGAATACATTTTAAACCACCCTGAAGATGGAGAGAAAATCACCCGCTTGAGAGAACTGATGCTTGAGCAAGTAAGAAAGGATCCATTTTGCTATCTATTGATTCTTTTTAAATACTCCAGGATCTGTTTATTTGCATACATGTGTAGGTAGATAGATAGATGGATAGATAGATAGATAGATGATAGATAGATAGATAGATAGATAGATAGATAGATAGATAGATAGATGGATGGATGGATAAATGTATATGTGTGTACACATATACACATATACATGTGTATGTATATGTACATATAGATATCTATATTGCTATATAACCATATATCCATATCTCTGTAGACATAATATATATAACTAGATATATATTTATATCTCTATATATAGTTATATAAAGATATATGGAGATATATATCACAGACAATCTCCATGAAAGTTCTATCCAGATCTTTTATCATGGTTTGAAGTAGAGCTCAAAGATTACAATCACAGAATGAAAGCTTCAGAAGGTCTTACCAAGCTGGGCAGGGTTTGGGTACAGTCTGGTGAGCTTATATGTTTACCACTGCAGGACAAGAATAATACAGTTCAGCAAGGTCTGTCACCAGAATTGTAGCTGTGAGGAGAGAGGATTTCTCCAGGCACAAGTAACTCATGAAAAAATCTATGAAGGCATAGAAAGGTCGCCATCTGCCTCAGGAGAGGGTATACCCACAGTTTTGTTCTTGGATCTCAGAAGCAGTAAAATATGTTGTTGTTGTTGAATCTTTTTAGTAAAGTCTGACTCTTTGTGACCCTCTGTGGGGTTTCTTAGCAAAGGTACTGGAATGGCTTGCCATTTCCTTCTCCAGTTCATTTTATGGATGAGAAAAGTGAGACAAATGGGGTTAAGAGACTTGCCCAGGATCACACAGCTACTAAGTGTTTGAGGTCAGATTTGAACTCACCAAGAGAAGTCTTCCTAACTCCATGTTCAGTGCTCTATCCATTGTGCCACCTAGCTGCATATTTAAGTTGCCAATTCTTATCTGTTATTTGTGTATCACCTTGTCTCCACTTCCTCTGCCTTATTCAAGGTAGAAGTAAATTCAGTGGTGACTAAGCACTCAATTTCCACATCTATGAAAGGTAGAGGTGGAACTAGAGTGGCTTCTGAGGCCCTCTACCTGATCTGAAAACAATGACCCCAGTGTAGGCAGATTCTCACAAGCACTTGTGTTCTCTTTGCTGTAGAAATCACATCAACCTTCCACTAATACGGAGGTTCTTAACTAGGGATCCGTGAACTTATTTTTAAACAATATTTTGATATAATCAATTATTATTGATTTTAAATCCTACTTAGAAAAATTACTTGACCACTTGAGCATATTTAAAAAATAATAATGGAATCTCCTATCAGCATCAAAGCAGTTCAACACTGTCCATAACTGAGCACAAGAAATTGTAATTGTGTATTTCCTTTTGCCCATTGGTAGGTCTTTACAGGTATATGACTTTTTTATGTAGTAGATTTGATCTTTCCTTAAAGTGTATAGATGAGGATATATAAATATAGACACATGAAAGTATAACATGGTAGTATAAAGAGCCTTCCTTGGAATCAGGGATAGCTAGGTTCAAGACCCACATCTGACTCATATGTGTTCTGGGCAATTCTGTTAACCTTAATGTCCCTGGTTGCTCTCTAACGCGATAAGGCTCAGAGAAGGTGCAACTGTGCTTTAGTAGAGGGAGTTTCCTCATCAGAAATTCCCTATACCAGGGTTTGAAAGATCAAAGCTATTTGCATAATACTAAGATGCTTTAATTTCTTTTTTTTTAATTTTTAAAAAAATTTCCAATATGGTAAATATCAACAGATACAACCCACATAAACAAAAGATCTTTGGAGGCTCCTCAATAGTTTTTTTTTTTTAAGCAATCGGGGTTAAGTAACTTGCTCAAGGTTACCCGGCCAATTATTTCTGGGTGTGGTGCTAAGTATCTGAGCCCAGATTTGATCCCCAGGTCATCCCGACACTGGAGCTGGTGCTCTTACTTGCTGAGCCACCTGTCTGCCCCTAAGCAATTGGGGTTAAGTAACTTGCTCAAAGTTACACGGCCAGGTGTTTCTGAGGGGGTGCTAAGTGTCTGAGCCCGGATTCGATCCCCAGGTTATCCTGACACTGGAGCCGGTGCTCTTACTCACTGTGCTACCTGGCCGCCCCTCCTCAATAGTTTTTAAGGGTGTTGTAAAGGAGTCCCAAGACCAAAAAGTTTGAGAACTGCTACCCTGTGCCAGTAAAATAACAGTTAGATTCTCAGTCCTCCCAGACACACACATGGATTTTCAAACTAAGCAAGAGGACTAGTCACTGTTATTTTTTCTCCTCTTAACAACTCTGAGAGGAATAGCAAAGAGAATCGTGGAAAAGAGACTAATAAAAAAAGGCAAATATTAAGAATCATATGGTTATAGAGAGTTGAAGAGCAGAGAACAGTCAACTTCATCTTTCCTGTGGTGAGGCAGGGCACCTTCCACTTGCTGTCCCATAGCTACTCCTGCCCACTCTTCTTGCATTCCCCTAGAAAGAAACATCGTTTCCCCATTGACAAAGTGGTACAGGCTCAAGTTGATTAAGATGGGTTGTGGTGATAACTCAGAACTATGTTTCATTAATGAATATGTTTTCTTTTATGTTATTGTTACAAAGGCACAGATTCTAGAATTTGGTTTAGCTGTACACGAGAAGTTTGTACCTCAAGATATGAGGCCTCTGCATAAAAAGCTGGTTGATCAGTTCTTCGTGATGAAGTCAAGCTTGGGTATACAGGTGTGTACACAAAAGGCATCGCACAGATTAGCCATGGAGGGACAATCAGTCTGACTGATAATGATTTTGTTTTTGGTTGAAGGGAGGATTAAATAACCAATAGTGACATCTTTTGGTCATTCTGTTATACTACAATGTTTATACAGAGGAAATCTCAACTGTTAAGTCTTTTTGCTATGTTCATGTTATTACCAAAAAAAGAAAGGATGCGGGGCACACTTGATCATAATGAAGCAAATTTATCTTTATATACCTATATATTATGAAAGGTTTTTAAAAAATTTAAATGGAGCTTAATTTGAGTGGAATTCATAGATAATATATGGAAATGTTTTCCCACAAGTTACTTTGTTCATTTGATTACTGTTCTAAAGTAGCATTTCTTTCCCCTAATATATTCTTAGGACTTCTCTGCATGTATTCAAGCCAGTCCTGTCCATTTCCCTAATGGAAGTCCTCGGGTCTGTAGAAACTCAGCACCTGCTTCTATGAGTCCAGATGGTGCAAGAGTAATTCCTAGGCGCAGGTAAGTCAGAGACTGAATTATTTTATATTTCAGGTCATTGGCATTTTCACAAGAGGATCTGGAACAATCCTCTTATTCTTTATGGCATAATTTGTCAAATACACTCTTTCTTAATGAAATAATTAACCTACGAGGCAGCTGCAGACATCTGCCGCTGGTAAAATAGCAACAGCATGAGGAATAAATAAACTCAAAACGTTTGACTCTTGAGATAAATGTGGGATGACAAAACGTGATGTATACTTTTTTCTTTCTGTTTTATGCCATACCAGCATGTGATAAAGTGCAATTCCAAGACTGAGTTAACAACCATTTTTCCCCCTGTAACAGCCCATTAAGTTACCCAGCTGTCAACCGATATTCTTCCTCTTCATTGTCCTCACAAGCGTCTGCCGAAGTAAGCAATATCACAGGGCAATCAGAAAGCTCTGACGAAGTCTTTAACATGCAGGTAACATCAGTTATTTATCTGTCGTATTTATATGTTCATTCCTCCCCTTTACTTCTTCCCCCCCCACTCTCCCACCCCCACCGCAATCATAGAACTTCCCAATCATTTTGTTATATCAGAAGTGTGAACATGAGAGCAACCAGTTATCTAAGAGCAAACCTCTAATAATAATGGTAACCGATGATTCTACAACATTTTAGAGTTTTCAGAAGACTTTACGTATATCGTAAGGCCTTATAACAGTATCGTTGTCTTTGGAATGATGGAAAGAGTTTCTTCCAGAATTGCCCCGTCTGCTCAGAGAAGGCACGTCCCTACAGGGAGGAACCTAATGAAGCTACGCCTTGGCGAGCTTGGGGACCTTGCCTCCTTTTATTCTTTGTTGCTATCCACACTAGATATCTCGAGATGAACTGGAAAGACGGACATTCTTAATATTTTAAGCGGTCATTTTTCTTTCACATAACAGGATTGGGAGTTTTGTGGGGTTTTTTTCGTATATGAAAAACGTAACATAGTGTAGCTTTGTCAATTATTTATGTAGTCAAACTTCATCAGTGTTGACTGTTACCCTCCTATATCTATGTGAATGTGGGGAGTGATGAAAAGATGTATGTACTGCAAAATCAGCTGCGTGAAGCATGACATCTGTCACTTTTGATTACTTTACCATCTGACTGTATGGTATAGTGGGAAACCCAATAGAATCAAAGATTCTGGGTTCAAATCCTGGTTTTGCCATGTACTACCTATGTGACCTTGGTCAAGCTAATTAGCCTCTCTAGACCTCCGTTTCCTCTCTATAAGATTAGAAGGTTGCTTCCAACTCTAAACTAATGCATAATCTTAAGAAATCCACCAAAATGCAGTTTGTAGTAGTTCAAAAAGAGCCTGGTCTAAAGTTGAACTTTGTGCAATTTATGGGGGTGGGGTGGGGAAACCTCTATCAATCAAATTAACAGGGGCAAAATTGCCAAGAGAATAAAACCATTTTGTTCTCTTAAGCAGTTGAAACAAGCCAGAAACATTCATGTACAAGCCCCAAAATCAATTCAGTCCAAAAACACATAAGTATCTGCTGTATGCAGAGCACTGTTCTAGGAGACAAACAAAGTTTTGATAAAACAAACTCTAGTAAGAACGTCATTTCAGATATAATATTTAAAACATCTTCTTATCTATTTATAAAAGCAGATTCTGTAAGGATCCCTAATCAGATCAAACTTTGAGCTGTGGTTCATACTTGACACTAATGAAACTTCATTTCTTTTGAAGTATTGAATAATTCATATTCCTAATTCAAACTCCTTCCTTCAATAATTCTGAATTCAAAACATCTTACTATATTACAAAGGGGTCTTTTCATTTAAGATAACATTCTGACTTAAAGAAAAAATCAGTAGTTGTGTATAGCTTTATAAAGCATTTCTGTATTTTTTAAAGCCTGTGAGCATAGTTTGATAACAACTTCCCGTGTATTTCCAGCCAAGTCCATCTACCTCAAGCTTGAGTTCTACTCATTCTGCTTCACCTAACGTGACCAGCTCAGCCCCATCCAGTGCCAGAGGTCAGTGCCAGAGTAGGAGGTGGAAATGACATTGCCCAGATATCCCTTCATGCCCTAGTAAACTCCTCCTTCAGGACCCTTCACTCTGCAAATTGCAGAGAAAATGCGGGTCTTAATTTGGAGAGAGTAGGGAATTCAAGAAGGGACTTCCCCTCTGAATGCATCCTAATACCCCTGTCCCCACCAGACTGACCATCTCACCTTCTTTTTTTCCTTCTAGCCTCCCCTCTCCTGTCTGACAAACACAAACATTCCAGAGAAAACTCTTGCTTGTCTCCTAGAGAGAGACCATGCAGTGCCATCTATCCTACTCCCACGGAGCCTTCACAGGTAGCACTCATGGGAATGGGAGGCTTAGTTAACCAGGTGCAAGGGAAAAGGTAATAATCTAATGTTGGACTGCTTAAAACCACTGGTATTTCTCCAGAGAAGTTGACTTGAGCTTCTCTAAGGCAATGTCACAGGCAAAACAGGGTTGGAACAAAATGCCAAATTTTTGCATACAGTGTTCAAATTACATTCTCTCTGCCCATGGCCTGAGAGTTCCTTTTTGGTCATATTAGCAACTAAAATACATATAGTATTGTCTGTCCAAAAGAACGTGGAGGAAAATAAAGGTTCTGACCTTGATTTTACCCTTCTTGGTCACAGCCTCCCAACTTCATGCAGCTTTTAATGTTTTTTAGAATGTGGTATGTGTGTTAAACATCATTCAGGATGCCTTTTGTGAATTAGAATACATCCAGAGGAGGGTGACGCAGATGATGAAAGATCTAGGTACCATTACATAGGTGTATTAATTAGAGACACTGGATTTACTGGGGGATATGATTGATAATTGTCTTCATTTGAAAGATTGCCATTGCAAGAAAGGTATTCATTTTACTCTGTTTAGCCTCCAAGGTCAGAATAGGGAACAGTGGGAGAAGCTGCAGAAATGGTGCTTTCACTTTAGTGCTAGGAAAAAGGCATTAGGAATTAGAACCAAGACTGTGAGAACATGCTGCCTCAGAAGGTTTTCACTGGAAGGCTTCAAGCAGAGGCTGGACGACCCTGTGTCTGGGAATTCTTTAAGGAGATTCTCATTCAGCTCTTGGTGGGCCTCAGTGGCCTCTCAGGTTCCTTTTGAACTCTCAGACTCTGTGGTTTTAGGATCCTTTGGAAACATACTACTTAGCAATACCTTTAATCTGCTTAAACCTGATGGGACAGTTATATTTGGCACCCCTTTCATGACATCCAGGAAGAATAGAGGTGAATAGAGATCACCATCACAACTTGGGAAAAATATTTTAAACCGCCCCTCCCCCCGCCCCTTGTTTCATTCAATAAGTATTTGTTAAGTGACTGCTGTGTGCCAGCTGCTGTACTTTGGCCTGGGGATAAAGACAAAATGAAACAGTTCCTGGCTTCAAGTCGCTTATACTTTGGGAGGCAAGGGGAGTGGGAGGAGGTAGATGTCTTTTCTGTCTCCTTTCTTACCCTGTATATGAAGAAATTTCACTGGGATTCAGAGATCTGAAGATAGTTTAAGAGTTGTAGCATGATGTAAAGTTGAAGATCCACAACACTCTTTGGTCTTACAAATTACATGTAGGTGAATTTAATCTCTGAACAGATAGCAGGTAAAATCTGAGTAAATTCTAAATCATTTCTGTCTTTTAACAGAAGTAGAGGGTTTTATTTTTTCCATTCATCCTTTTCCACTCCATATGATTTTCCAAGAGAACAGCAGCTATATCTTAAAACTGAAAAAGAGATATTTGATTTGATTGGTTCATCTCTACTGATTATGTGATCTTCTTGTAATCCCAAGGCACCTCATCTGTAATACTCTGGTCTCTCTCAGAAATTATGTCTGAGTGCATTTGGCTGAACTAGCTAATCATTTTTATTTCCCTTTGTCATTTGATGTTGCAAGGGAATTTCAATGTTGTTCCATCTGCTCAAGGAAAATGCTGCCAACATAAAGCACTCAGGAAGTCATGAGTACTTGGAATCTTTTGAGTTCCTCCCCTTGTGAAATTTTATGCTGTGTTGACACAACAAAGGATTCCCAAATCATGCCTTTTGCCATGTTTTATCTATTTTTGAGGTCATATGTTCTAACTTTTAATATATGTTTTCTAAATTTTTGGGAATAAAGTCTTTTCACCCTAATATTGAAGCCAGTGTTTTATCTTTAATTCTCATTTGATTTTATTTGCCATAATAGCATATATGCATATTTATAGTGTTCCATAGTTTAACTTTTATTTAAATTGAACTCAAGAAAAATCAATCTACTTTTTATTTTTTAATGATTTTTCTTTTTTTACATTGTCAAATATGCCTTCTGACTCTCTTACCCAGAGAACCATTTTTTGTCATAAAGAAGAAAAAAGAGGGATCATCTTTTTCACCAGAGTCTAATAATATATATAACGTTCTACACCTATAGTCTTCCCACCATGAAAAGAGGGAGACTCATTTTCTCATCTCTTCCCCAGGGCCTAGATTGGTCATTAAAATTGCATAGCATTCAGTTTCATTGCAAAAATATTTTAAATACCAATTTTGTTGATATTTCTATGTAGGCCAATCCAGCTTCTGAATGTTGTTTTTCCTTTCTGAAAACAAATGCAACAACATCTTCTTTCATTTTTAATTTTTGTGGATTTTTTTTGTTTGTTTCTGCTTTGGCTTTTTCCCCCCTAAAGCATAACCAGATTCTTTATTTCTAGGTTCTTTGTTCCATATTTTAAATTATTTGGAACCAAGTTCAGTTGTGAGATATTAAGTTCTAAAGAGTGTTATAAGCCAGCATGTTCTGTTGCATTATAAAACATCAAATTCTTCTGAATTTCCAGAGGATGCTGTTTAATCATATTGGAGATGGTCCTTTGCCGCGAAGTGACCCTAATCTTTCAGCACCTGATAAAGGTGGGTCTAAGCCCAGCCCATGTGCTCAAGTTTTCTTTATCTTCATTTTCAAAGTCTTCTGTGTGTTTAATGATGCCCTTGTCCTTGTCACTTAGTGAAATATTTTTAATAGTCAAAACTGGTCTTTTGGCAGTTTAAGAAAGATCTACATTCATGATTCTGTTCTTCACAATTCGTTTTCATATAAGACTTGAATATGTACAGGGAGTAAGAAAGACAATCCTCAGTTAGTGGCTTTCTGCTGGTGCCTTAATGGGCCACTGTGGGAAATCTCTATTCCTTAGTATAACAACAACAATAAAAGGTTGCCAATTAAGTTCCTTGTTTGGTGTAAAGAGAATGGTAACTTTCTAGATTGATTTCATACCTCCGTTCTTTGTCTCCATTAAAAAGTGCTGTGTCCCAGCCTCATCTGTTGTTTGCTGTGACACTGGCTTAGCTCTCTGGGCAATTAAATGGTATTTAAGAATTACAATCCAGTGCATAATGGAAGGTACCCTGTCTGAAAGTCACTTGAAAAAGAACTAACCACGTCCTAAATTGCAAATAGCATATTAGCATCAATCTGTGTAGCACCGCACAGAATGAAATGCAGATTAAACATGTCCTCCTCATCTATTTGGGAATAAAAATGGCCTTTCAGGAAATCACCCATTTGCCTCTTTCAGGGTCAAGCTTCAAATGTGGAAGAGGTCCACAGGCAAATGAATCAAAAGCCTTTAATGGAAATGTCCTTGCTGAAATGCATTTTAATTGCCCTTCATTAAGAGCATAGCCAACTGCTTTCATTTGAATGTACTGGCAAATGAATATAAAACTTTTCAGTACAAGTCACAGATCCCTTAGGTCCTGACCAAGTAGAATTTAAAAGCTAAAAATGTCACTTTGATGCTTACAAATCCAATAGTGAATGCTGAAGGTTGAATTGAGAGGTGTAAGATTGTTCACTACCACTTGCGATGTTACTTTAAAAAGAACTGTGGCTGGATTTTTTTTAAAGGATTTCAAGTGGGGTCCACTTAATTGTTTGTGGTACTCATAGCCATTTGTTCATTCTAATATTTGTACAGTATTAGCCATGAGGTTTAAAATCCTTGAAGTTGCCAGCAGATGGCAATGTCTGTGTAGATCTGCTGAACTCATCTTGTTTAAATCAGTCTGTATGTGTATGTGTAATGCATACATGTATTGAATGTGTATACATATTTATGTGGGTGTGTCTGTATGTATGTTCATGAGAGAGAAGGAGAGAGACAGAGATGAGGAGGGAGAGAGAAAGAGAGAGATTGCCTTCAGTGCCCTTGTTTGAAAAATGGCCGCTCTAGATTTCAGCATCTTTCTGGAAACTAGAGCCACTTTATCAGTCAATCAGAGAGCATGGGAGAATGAGCAGTAACATCCTTATTGTTTAGTAGCATCTTTGTGGCCCACTACAATTCATTTAGGAATTTTTCTGAGGACACAGGGCCTCATCTTTCCTCCAAGAACATATGATCCAGTTGTTTTGATTGTCTATCATGTCCCTTCTTTTTAAATAGCACTGCCCAACAGTTGGGATGTTAGCATTTCATTGCTTCTCCTTAAGGGTGCTATTTGCCAAGAAAGTTTCATAAGAACCAAGTTTTAAAATAGTCTCAAGGATATGTCTGCCATCTGTTATCAAGCAACTAAACAGTTTCTGATTTTCAACAAGCTTTTGCAATCCTGCCTAGAGTTAAATAGTTCTATTTGACAGCTAGACTGAAATGAAGAGAAATACTATCAAATTAAATATCAAATGCAACTGTAAGTAGCCCATGAAATAATGGCTTGGTATTCAGAAGGTTTCTTATTGGGTTGTTTTGTTTTCTTTTTTAATTTCCTGCTTTAATTTTCATTTTGAGTAATTCTGACTTTCTCCTGATATTAAAGACTCATTAAGTCACAAAGAAGAGCTGGAACCATGTGTATTTCAGCTTTCTTATTCCCTTCCAGCTGTGAATCCCACCCCAAGCAGTTGGAGCCTGGACAGTGGGAAAGAAGCCAAGAACATGTTGGATAGTGGGAAACTTATATCTCCCCCTGTCCCTCCAAGACCCACACAGACTGGTGGGTATTTGAGCCATCACTTCTGGAAAATAATTTTTACTAATCACTCCATCCTATCTTTAATTACTCAAAAAAAGAGAGATGTTCATTTTCTGAGAAAGCAAAACTGATCAGGGCCACTTGTCTTCTAATGTTTCCCCTTCTACTCTGAGCTGCTATTCTTCTCTAAGTATTGCAGAAAATTGATACTGGAACAAGCCAGTGACCCTTTCAGCCCAGCAGTATTCTGCTTCTGACTCAGATGTTTGTAGGAAAGTGACACTCTCCATAATATCATTGTCAGAGATTTAGAGATGTTACCTAGCCTTGCTAACTCATCCTTTATCACATTATCCAACTGGTTCTTGTCAAATTTGATGCTTACTCAGTTAATTTTTTTCCTAATCTTATTCTGACCTGAAACCAAGTCAGTCATTACAAAACAGAAATGCAGCAGTTATTAAAGGCTACCAAGAGTGCCTTGCACATAGCAGGATTGATAGTTATAACAATAATCATTTATTTGTTGATTAATGTTGATTAGAGAGTTCTTCTATCTGAGCTTATATGAAACTTCCTTTTGTTTGTTCCGTGATGACTAGGCTTGTACTTTGTTAGTTTTCTGAAATGACCTATGTGTCATTTGTTAAATTCCAGAATTTTTTTTAAGGAAACAAAGATGATTTCATAGCCTCTTTCTTCCCCCCCCGCCACAAGTAGTCTGCTCTTCTGAGTTTATGTTCTATATCTGTCAAGGCAGAAAGGCTCCTAAAAAATCTATAACTGGTTCTTTAAAATGGCTCTTGTATGATTTAACAGCTAGACTAACAGCTTGTGTTTCTGATGCAGCAATCTATTGCCCCACTTCAGGCTAAGGCATAGGAAGGCCAATTTGAAAGCACAGCTGTAAGGATGAATTTTTAGAGTCTCCTGAGAACTTGATTTTTCAAATAGTACATACCTTAACTTCAGACATGACCCTTATAGAGTAGGAGGCAAGGGAGAAGACTGGGGACTGAAGACTAAGACCTCCTCTTCTAATCTCTGGCTTTTAATGATTCTATTTACAAATAACCCACTTTCTTTTTCTGAGAATCAAAAACTGAGCAGGTCAATTGTTTTCCAACGGCCCCCCTTCTACTCTAAATTCTGATTGCAAGTCAGGGAGCACCTATACATAGTTATACATGTATACATATTTACATGCATACACATATGTTGTTTCATTCAAACATTTGACTATTGGTGGAATTACTTCTTTTGGTAGGATGGAAGAAATCACAATAATATTGCTACTGAAATGAGATTTCAAGTCTCACTTCAGTAAACACATTGAAATGTGTTTATGGTGTCTCCCAATAATTTGGATTATCTCACACAATCCAGTGGTTACATTTATTTGGCTTTCACATTGGCCAGTGGACAACTCAGAGCAAGCCAGGGACTTCACAGGCTGCATGTGTGCAATTAGCCTAAGTCCAGACCTGACCTAATGATGTGAGTCAAGAGATCTACATTTCCTTCTGCATGGATTGCATATCTAATCTGTTGTGAAGTTTCCATTTGTGTTTGCTATTGTGGTGATCTATAGCTGTCTACATCTCTTCCTTATAGCTATTGAATAGTTTTGTGTCACTGCACAGAGTATACTTAAAAGACCAGTTATTCTAAAGCGAAGTGCAGCATTGCTTTGGATATAGGAGGATCTGACAAGCATTCTGTTTGTAGGCTAACCATGTTCTATCAGACTGTGACTGTCCATCCACAATTAAGTGTTACAGGTTGTGGTTTGATCCATAGCTAAAAAGATCTCTGTGGTTCGACTGTAAATATACTTGTGAGCAGTAAAGAGAGGTCTGTCTTGCTGTGCCAGAAAATATAAAGTATAAAATTGGTCTCAACCCTGATCATAAACTGCTGCCTATGAAGTACACACATATACACAATGTACTTTTTTAAAATGGAGGAAAGTACACTTAGCACCCACCCAGAAACACCTGGCCGTGTAACCTTGAGCAAGTTACTTAACCCCAGTTGCTTAGGGGTGGCCAGGTGGCTCAGCGAGTAAGAGCACTGACTCCAGTGTCGGGATGACCTGGAGATCAAATCCTGGGCTCAGACACTCAGCACCACACCCAGAAATAACTGGGTGTGTAACTTTGAGCAAGTTACTTAACCCCGATTGCTTAAAAAAAAAAAAAAGAAGAAGAAAATGGAGGAAAGCAGTGTGATCACAAATGCTGTTTGTGAATATTTTAGCATCAAAGGAGAATTCAGTTAATAGAGAGGCTAGCCTAAGCATCATGGTTTCCCTTCCCAGTTTCTGGTATTGACAGAATACTGTCACTTCATATTTGAAAAACTTACAGAATGATGTGCAGTCCTAGGTGTAAATGTAAGAGAACACAAATAAGATATATTCCTTTCTCTTGTATTTACATGGTCATGTGTATTCTGTTTGGGTGTTTCAGGAGTATTCAGAAGGCGAGGTAAAAGTCATACTCAAGCACAGGTACTGCTGATGATTTTCTTTAAGTTACTCTGTTTCTGGTCTGTGGTTCTCCTTTAGCTCTCCAGGCCACAGGCAGCACTCCAGGGTTTATAAATGTTATTCCATCAATGAAACACCAGGCTTTCAGGACATCTAGCTCTTGGCATGGACTCTCATGAGTGCAGTGATTTTTTTATTGGTAATTTATTAGTGATATTTCTGTAGCCTTGAAGTTTTATATATGTTCACATTTAGGGTCTATTCTACGATGGTGCTGGTGGTGGCTTAACATACTAACCTTGGGGATGAGAAGAAGGGAAGGGATTTTTTTTTTGGTTCCTCAAAAATGGAGAGGCTGCTTGGAATGAATTGTCTGGCTTCTTTGAAATGAAATGAAATCTTTCTGTTTACAGCTTCACCAGCAAGACATGGAACATCAGTCTCCCCCTCTCCTGCTGGGCGATCTCCGATGAAGGTACAGGAACCTGGTGCATTTTACAGGGGAGACAAAGCTTCACACCCTTACTCAGCCTTATTTCATACCTCAGACTCATGACTTTTAAATGTATACTGGGAGTGTTCATCCTCAAACAGATAATTTAATTCAACAAATATGTGTTAAGTGCCTTATACAAAAAAAAAAAAAAGCACTGTATTGTTAGAGATAAAAAGATGAAAAGTGACAGCCCCTACCCTCCAGGAGTCTACTATTCAGTAGGAGAGAAAAGGCAAGGCAGAATACTCATGGATACATGCACCAAGGTAGGAAGAAGAGATTGAGTGAGAGGATATTCAAGGACATGCTAAAGTTTCCCATGGAAAGGGGGGAAATGTTGGTTGCTTACTTCCTGAATGCTGCACAAGGCACAAATTCAAATCACAGGCATCATTCTGCCAAAACAGTCTAGAGAGGGGGGAAAAAGATATAATAGGCATTGAATTATGAGAAAAACATACATCATGAAGACCAACACTTAAGTTAAATGCAGGGGAAGTCAAAACTCCTCAGTCATTTTGAGCAGGCTCTAGGTCCAACCTGACTGAAAAAAACAACACAAATTAGAAATCAGGTGGCTGTTCTTTCAAATCCTCCTCAGTCTTTTTCCTGAAGGGAGTGGCATGCTATGATGTCTGTTTACTTTTTGTTAATGCATCACCCTCATCCATCTTAATGCCAGCTGTGTTTGCTTTGAGATCATTTGAAATGTCCTGCTAGCATGTGAATTAGAAATGCATATTTATGATTGAAGGAGAAGGGAGCCCAAGTCCCTCTATCCTTCCAAAAACAGAGATGGACAAATGGAAAAACTTTCAGAGATAAGTTTGGATTGGGATGAAGACATAAGCTATTTACAATTTCAGTACCTAAAACATCCACCCTGGAAACCAAGAACTGCATTTAGCCTCTTAAATTGAATCATACTGTGTACTAGGATTGTCAGGATAATCACTTGGTAATATAAGATTTGAATTTTAGCATAATCACCTTTTTTTAGATACTCTTACAAAAGAGGTGAGTATGAGGTTGAAGTGAGAATTTCAAGAATTTTTGCACTTGATATGAGAACACACAGGTTTCATGTCCATTGTGCTGATGAGGTGTTTCGAAGCTAATGGGAAGAGAGACAACTTAGCCTCTCCAAACAAATTGTGGTAGGTCAAGGAGACCTTGAGTCATCTACATTGTTAATAAAGCCTGATTGTACAAGGTAAGGGCTCTCAAAGCAAAACTGGAGGAAATCACAGAGAAGTGTGATTTCATTCCTGCTGCCAGACTTTCTACTCTAGCAATTTGCTGGCGAGTTAAATGGTCTCATTATTTTAATTCTGAAGGGATACGTGTAGAATCTGAATGATGTTGAGAGCTATAAGGTTTACAGGGGTTATTTAATGATGAGATATATGTATATGTGCATTTATCCATATATACACACATATATATTTGTGAAAATGGTAGAGTAGAATTTTTTTCCTATATTTTTACATCTAGAGTAGAATTTCATAACATAGCCACATTGGAACAGCCAAGCTTGAGGAAGGAGGTATCATCTTCACGTTTTTATATTTGCCCTATTAGAGCTGTGACATGTTGACATGGGCCTTTATGCAGGCTCGATATGATAGTCATCATTTATTAGGCAACCTGATATAATGGGTAGAGTGCTGGACTTAAGTCAGGAAGCCCTGAATTTTAATTATGGCCTAGACACTTCCTAGCTGTGTGGCCTTGGGGGTGTCACTTAACCTTTGTTTCTTCAACTGTAAAAATGAAGATAATAATAGCACCTACCACACAGGGTTGTCATGAGGATCAAATGGGTTAACATATGCAAACATTAAAACCCTATATAAATATTATTATATCCTAGGTTCAAGTCCTTTCTTTGACATCTCCTCGCTATGTGGCCATAACCTAAACCAGTTAACTGTGAGATGCACATTAAGTGCTTTTCAAATTTTAAATAACTAGGTCAATGTCAGTTACTGTTATGATCATTATTATTGATATAAAAGTAATTTATGCCCGTTATCTCATTTGAATCCAGCTAGACAGGTAATTTTATAAATGAGGAAACTTAAGGTCTCAGGTCCAATGTCATACCAGTTATTAAATGACCAAGACTCAAACCCATTTCTTCTGACTCTAAGGTCAACACTCTAACCCTGATGCCATACTGTTGTTCATAAGAAATATTTTGGACAAATCCTTACAAATAAAACGAATCCATGGAAAAGTTACCTAACCTATAGCCTATAGCGATACTGGACAATACTTCTGGAATAGCCAAAAATATCTGACCTGAATATATTTTTACTGACCCTGACAGGCATATTGACATGTTAGGCCCTCATCATTTAAATAGGGAGAGAATATGAAGAATAGATTTGAAATCTATACAAAAGTGCCACTAGATATCACATGTGTTGTCACTCCAGAATTACGTTAGAGGGCACACTGATACCAAGTTAGAACAATCTGAGAATAAGAACCAAATTCTAATGACTAGCCTTAGCTACCTCAGTCTGAATTTAGGATATATTTTGGTGACAAAGACAGTCATGAATTTGGATCCTTTAAAGAGGTGGGCTTATGATTTCATATGTATAATGGGTATCATGTTGCCTGCCTTCTCACTGAGTAGGGAAGGGAGTAGAGGGAGTTAGAGAATTTGGAACTGAAAAAAAATTTTTTTTAAGAAAAAAAAGAAATACCTTAATTATATATAGACTGCCTAGAATTGGAGTTTTGGGACCAGGCAGCATTTTTTTTTCTTTTAAAAAATAAGAAAGGTTTTTGAAGGTGCTTTTCTGAGATAAGAATCTAGAGCGAAAGCAAAAGAAAATAGATTGAGTCTTATGTTGGTATCTTTGAAAGCAGATTCTTTCCTACCTTTTGAAACTTATTTAAAAGTAGGGTTTTTCTTTTCTAGACTCTGTGTCAGTCATGTGCCCATAGAAATTCTGCATCATTGCCTCCATTTCTGAAGATTCTAGTTCCTCCTTCCAGGGCCCCTATGGGGTTTTCAGTATTATCCCCTTGTTTCTTTTTAATTCTTTGGTCTCTTTTAATATCTATCCAGATTACCAACCACTACTGATCATTTCAATCTCTCTCTTTTGCCTTCCTAATGATGATAAAGTTTAATAAGGTTGATCATGTGGGTGGTGGGATGGACCAGGAAGCATTTTATTTTTAATCTGAATGACAAAAACCCACAATATTAAAAACATAAAGGGAAGGATTGCAGAGTTTAGATAAAACATAGGCTCTGTCCCCATGGATCTAATACTATTAATCAACACATTTATTAAGTGCCTTCTATGTGTCAAGCACTGTACAAAGCATTTGGGATTATAAATGCAAATAAGAAAACAATCCCTAATCACATGCAATTTATATTCCAATGGGAGAGCCTATAAATATATGCAAATGTACACAAAATAATAAAATATAAGGTAGTTTAGAAGGCGTTAGCAGTTGAAAGGAAACACAGAAAAGTCTTTATGCAGAAGATAATACTGGAGCTGCACAATTAAGAAAAAAGACTGTGTATGAGACCAGAACAAGGAAGTTGTATTCCAAGGATAGAGGACAGACTGGGATACTAAGGTAGGGAGACAAGATTTGGGGCAATATGTGTGAGGTACATAAAAAAGGCCAATCTGGCTGGATTTCAGAGTGTGTGGAAGAGAAATAATATCAGTCTAGGGAAGCTGAAAAGATAGCAGGGAATAAGATACAAGTACATAAAAAGGAACAAAGCACAATGTTATATATGATTTGCCAAAAGTGGTTCTTGGCACCCAGGAGTCCGGCAAAGGTTTGTGAAGGAGATGGCATTTGAGTTGAGTAGTGTGGCATAATAGAAAGCACATAGGCTGCCCCATGTGAGATGACCTGACTTCAAATCCTGCCTCTGATCCTTATTACCTTGGTTTCAGTTTCTTTATCTATAAAATGAATTGGTTGTGCTAAATGGTTTCCAAGTTTCCTTAAGTTCCAGAATTTGATGCCTAGGGAATTCAACAGGCAAAGATGGATGAAAGAAGATATTCCAGGCAATTCACTATTGATTTGATATAGCCTTTCTTACTGTCTCTGCTCTCATCTTTCTACTCTATTTTCTTTTGTTTCTCATTCTTTTGTCTCTTTCCATTTTCACTTTGCTTTTGAACAGGGTTCCATGCAATCATTTACCCCATCTCCAGTGGAGTATCACTCTTCGGGATTAATATCCAACTCGCCGGTCTTGTCAGGAAGTTACAGCAGTGGGATCTCGTCTTTGAGCCGGTGTAGCACATCTGAAACTTCAGGCTTTGAAAATCCAGGGAATGAACAGACAGTCGGCATGTCCACCTACAGTGTGCCTGAAGAGCCAGTGAGGAAGGAAAGTAAAACGCCCCCTCCTTACAGTGTTTATGAACGAACTTTGAGGCGCCCTGCTCCTCTACCTCACAGTCTTTCCATCCCTGTTACTTCGGAGCCCCCCGCCTTGCCACCCAAACCTCTGTTGGCTCGATCAACCAACCTAGAGAATGGCAGCAGGAGGACCGAACAAGTCCCTCGGCCCAGACCCCTTCCTCGGAAGGTTTCTCAATTATAAGTCACTTTTCTATTCCCTCGCAATGAATTCTTTACCATTTACAAAGTAATAAAAGTATGGTGAGAAGAAATTTAGTGTAGGCACTTTAATATTTTACCCAGATTTTTCTTTAAATAAATGAAATAAAACTTGCTTATTAATATTATGTTGCACAATATTAAATAAAATTACTGATCTAGAAGGCCAGATATTACAGGAAGTGTGGATGAGAGAATTGCATTAAAACATTCTAATTTGAAAGTGGTAAATAGTGATATAGACTTTTTTGTATCTTTTTATGTTTACTTTTTTACATAGTCTAATCTAAAATCAACACAATGCTGTCATTTGTGTTAAAGTTGTATACTTTTTACTGAATACTTGATACTACAAGAAAGCTTATTTAAATCAGTGCACATCCTAACACAATTGTCCTTATTCTAGAAAACTTCCGAAAATAGGGCTGAGGTTTCTGACTTTTTCACAAGCAGAATGAAAATCGTACATCATTGAAAATCAGGTTGAAGGCCAGTTTCTTAAAGTATATTATTGAAGGGGTTGCAAGCATCAGGTTTGGGGAGTACCTTTGTTCTGGAGACAAAACACTCCTTTCAGACTGCTTTTGAAGTTTGACAGCTGTCTACATATGTAAAACTATACTTTGAGGATTCATTGATGTCAATTCTTCAGTGTTCTTGTCTCCACTGTATCTCTTTCTTTTTAAGGTGCAATTCACTTTCAGTATTCCAACAGCTACACTAAGCAAAAGACCTTGTAGAAATGTTTACTTGGATTTTGTACCTCCTGACTTCAGAAGGTTCTTACATGAAATTGGTCATTGCAGAGGAACAAATGTTCCCGTATTAAATAGGCACAAATGAATGTGTCCCATTAACAAGAATACAGGAATCAATGCTGGACAGTATTAAATCAATATGTGTAAGTGAAGGGGTAAAAAAACCCCTTCAAGAATATAGATTAGTACGACTACATGGCATCAGAACTTGTAAAAGGCAGAGGCATTATTGACTCTCCATTCTTCACAAAGCAAGAAAATTCCTTCTAGGCTCTACTTTCTTAACAATGGAGTTTCTCTCACTTAAATCCCTTTTGTCCTCTGCTTGGAGAGGATACCTGTAGTCCAGTCTAGTTTGAATTGCCCAACATAGCATCTATAGATCTAGCTAGTAATGCTAATGCCCCAGTTGTAGGAGTGTGGAAAAGCACCTTGTATGTAGTATGTATTTTGTATCTTTGTTTTTTCTTTAACTGACTGTTTATAACACTCACTTGATAATAGACGTATGAACTGTATTTAAAAATCATACTGTTAAAATATTTTCCCTCTTTTGTTGGGAAGCTCATGTTGGTTTAACTGTGTTTGCTTTTGTCGATAGCTTAAACTGGAAGGTGGTGACCACTTTTTTATATTCTCTCAATGAAACCATCCAGCAGGTATATGCTGTTGAGGCTGGTTATAGAGGTTTTCTATAATAAATGTTCAAGTATTTTTGTACATAACTGGTTAATTTTAATAAGAGATACCATTATGTGTAAAAAAAAATAAAAGCAAACAGTTGTGTATGCAGTATGATTGTTATAATTATGCCAAATACTTTATGTATGAAAAAGAATATTTGTACATATGTGCTTTTAACAATAATTCTGCCATATTGACTTTACAATTTTGAATGTCAGAAAAAATTAATATATGTTAAAATATTTATGTTTAGTGAAAGTATTCATAAATGAGAAAAGAAACATATGAATTTGAGCTTTGTATCTTGCAAGTTTTTGCAGTCTGAAATTTCTTGAACTTGCTTTTGATTATAACATTTTGTGTTTATAATCACATCCTAAATGATGTGGGAGGTTCCCTATTTCTGTTGTTATAAAGAGGTAAAGCCACCCATTTAAACAAGGTGTCCCTAGTAAGATAACAAAGCTTCTCTGATTTCTTTTCCCTGTGTAGTTTAATAGATTTGTTGACTAGTGCTTGAGCACAGTATGAATCAGTGTTATTTGCTCTTGAAGCCATTTTTTTTTTACTTCTGGCAGTGAACAGAGTTGTTGAATTTATCATGTGCGTGTATTACTGAAGTCAGCTTTTGCAGCAGATTATTTCATGAGATTCTGTTTACCCAGATGTTCATGTTGGTTGCTGCAGAATGGTAAATATGAAATAAAATTACTTGATTAATCTTAACATTTTCTTATTTTGTGTGTGTTTTTACCTAGAGAAGTAGCTGGGCTTATCTGTCTCCCAGAGTGAATATTTCTGACTGGTCTCTTGAGACGACTGCTTTCTTCTCACGTGAAGCAATATTTCTCATTGTACTACTTTTTTCTAAGTTACACAATTCATGTTTGTCATTCAGAGGGGAAAAATGGAGATGGTACCAGCTTCGGCTTCCAATTGGTAGAGAAGTAGGTTAAATTTACCTCTTTAGCTGACCATTTATTAGCTTAACTAGGTCCCTGTTTTATCCTTCAAAGCACCAGAAAAGGAAGGACTCAACACAAAAATGACTGTCATCTGCAGTGTAAAGCTGCCGATGTACCTTCCCTTTGCCGACTGTGACAAACTGTCTGGGAGCCAGCTGTTTTTAGTAAATTCCGTAAAAGTGTTCAGGAAATATATTAGGCCCAAAAGACTGCATGTAAATAAAAATTTCCTTTTGCTTTGTGAGCTGTTCACATGTTGCAAATAAGTTTTTTACTCTGAAGTCCATACTAATCAGACTCTTCTTTCATAACTTATGACAATACAATCTGACAGACCATCAGAATTTTATAGATTATTTCTCAACACAGTTCTATGACTTCAGTCACCATCCTTTTAATGTTGTGGACCAAAGTGCCACTCCCTCCTCACCACTCCCCTGTAGTGTATACTTATTAGAACTTAAACTACTTGAGATCAGGGACTGCCTTTGCTTTTGTCTCCTGTATCCAAGGTGAGTGGTGCCCAGTAAGCAGTTAATAAATGCTTTTTCATTCATTGATTCATTCATTCAATGTTACCAAGAGATAGTGGTTTGAGACACTTTTCATTATAGCTGAGGTCATAATTATGGCACAAGTAGCTCAGGGTGCTAAGTGACAGTGTTATCTCAATACTATCAAGAGAGGAGAGAAGGTAGAAAAGAGGGAGGGAGGAAGGAAATAAGATTCAGAGTTTTATTTAATTGATCCATACTACTTCATGCATTAACAATGTAGTTTAGAACCTGTATCAAAATAAAGACTTAATTATTGTAAGCCTTATTCAAAATTTGGGGGCAAATTTTCCTGAGTCAATTAAGTGTTTTATAACTGTTTATGTTGAACAAAGTAATGTTCCTTTTAATGAAGACTTTGAATTGCTCATAAAGCCAAAACAGCAATAAACATTCATGCTAAGAATGTTACCATCAGAGAGGGGGGGAAGAGAGAGAGGGATAGAATTTAGAACTCAAAACTTTTTTTAAAAAATTTAAAAATTGTATTAATATGTAATTGTAATTTTTAAAAAGAATTATTCATTGAAAGACCCAGAAAGCCTTTTAGCTATTACTGCTAAGACAAAGTTACCTTTGTCTTTCAAGAGCTTTCTTTCTAAATATGTGATGGAATTGCAATTTCTTATCATAATGGATTCCTAACACCAATCACCTTACTTGGCAGTTAAATCCTAGGGATTTGCCTGAGGTAAATAGGGTTTAAGTGACTTGCCAAGTCATACAATTAGTGCCATGGGCAGGATCTGAGCTCAGGTCTCCTAGACTCAGTCCAGCATTCCATCCTCTTATTAAGGTTACCACTATATACCCTCTGAATTCAATTAGAAGATAGAAGAATATGACTCTGAACTCTCAAATGAACTGTTAACTATATAAAAGAGACTGGAAGGCTTTTAATGTGACATATTTTTAAGAGCATGACAATTGGAAGGAAACGTCTAATTTTTTTTTTTTATTACAGAAAGCACCTCACTAACCCAGAGGTCATTTATCTATGTCCAGTGGTATGCTAGAACCAGCTTGTACCAGGTTAGAACACCAATCTCTTAAGTTTTCATTGTGAGCATTTTCACCTCAGAGATCGGCCAACACTACATATCAGGGCGTAATGTGTTTTGTTGATTGTCTAGACTTCAAAAAGTTATAGAGAAAATGTTAATTATGCAAATTAAACTTAAAGGTATCTGTACATTTTTCTTTGGAAGAGGAGAATAGGTTGCTAGATATTTACTAGCACACCCCTGCTTATCCATCTGTCAGCCCTCCCAAGAACCTAAAAGTAAGGAAGAAAGATCTATGAAGAACCAAACTAGATGTTATATACTCCATACACTAAAGCTGATGTACTGAACTCATAGAAGAGACCCTCACTTAGAGCCCATGTGTTTTTTTTTTAGACACAATTCAAACAAGAATGCTTACCTAGTTTTTCCAATTCATGGGAAATTGTAATTTCTTTGAGAGTAGAGGTTGGAGTAATTTTCATATCACATCCCCAAATTTGTCTTTCTGCAACTCCTACCCATTATTACCAGTTCTATCCTTTGGGTCAAAAAAGGAAAAAGTATCATTCATATTCCATATAATAGCCTTTCATATACTTGAAGACAGCCAACATGTGTCCCCTGGGTTTTCTGTTCTGTAGGTTAGAACAACCTCAGTTTCTTCCACCAGACTTCATAAGTCACAGCATTGACTTAAGGCCTTTCACCATCCTGAGTATGTTTCTCTGGATGCTGAAATGTGATACCCAAAACCAAATACTCCACATATTATCTGAGTAAGTGGAACTGTCCTTTTAGATCTCTCTCTCTCTCTCTCTCTCTCTCTCTCTCTCTCTCTTTTGCCTTTTGGAGGGCACTTGGGGTTAAGTAACTTGCCCAAGGTTACACGGCTAGTTGTTTTTTTGTGTGTGTGGTTAAGTGTCTAACATCAGAACCAAACTCGGGTCCTCTTGACTCCAGGGCCAGCGCTTTACTCATAGCGCCACCTAGCTGCCCTGGTATAGCTCTCTTAATTCTGCCTGAAAATATATTAGCTTTTTTGGCTTCCATGTCACCTTACTGATTCATGTTCAGCTTTCATTTCACTAAAATCTCCAAATCTTTTTCAAACTATTGTCTAACCATGTCTCTCCCATCTTGTAGTTGTGAAGTTGATTCTTTGAATCCACATAACGTTTTGTATTTATCTCTACTAAAATTTAATTTTTAAAATTTGGACCATTGTCCTGTTGAAACTTTTAGATCCTGACTGCCATCCAGGGTGTTAACAATAAAACATTCATTTTGGCAATATGCAATTTTTAAACACATTCCATCCATACCTTCATCTAAGTAGTTGATAAAAATGTCCAACCACACAGGACCAAGCACAGCTAGGGCACCTCCTATCAGGTTGACATGAAATCACTGACGACCACTCTCTGAATCCAGCCTTCTAACCCATTCCAAATCTTTCTAAGTCTGTCATCTAACCCTCATTCCTCTATCTCCCTAATAAGAATAGTATGAGAAACTTTGTCAAATTCTTTACTAAAATCTAGGTAAACTATATTTCACATAGAAGCAAAAGAGAATTTCTGGCCTGAGGAACCTCTAAGTGCACTGCATTGTATGGTAACCAATATTCATGACAATAACCCTTTCATCTCCAAAAGATTAACTTATATTCAACATATGCTGTTTTAGAAAACAAGAATAAATGCAGCACATTTTAGAAAGATTTCTATCATAAGCCATTAAAATAAAAATAATTTGGTACTCAAAGGAATAAACTTCAATTATCTTTCCAATCAATGAGACATTATTCTAATGTAATTGAAGGGCACAGTACTCTGGTTCATCACAATGAGGACAAAAAAGCATCAGAACACATTTATTTTTTTAAAGATTATTTTCTTAGAAACATTGATATTTGAATTGAACTATTAGATTCTTATGTAGTATCCCTCTGGGGTCACTCTTCCAACCCAATGGTGGGTTGAGTCCCTAGAGGAAAATTAATTATCCTCTCAAGGCTCTAGGGTTCACTGTGAAAGGTTTGGGTTGTATTGTATAGTGAGTCCCTGTCTGACATTGATTACCAGTCAGAATTAATTAAGCTTTATACAAAGGATATTTACTGTCATAGTATAATGTTAGTAGAAAACTAATTTCTCCAAAAGTGAGGAACATGCTTTCTTACTGGACACACAATGTCTCTGGGGAGAGCAGGCTCAAACTTAGCCCACTGGGCAAAAAGGTAAACTCACAGCTCTGGATTATTGGAAGTCCTTTTCTCCTTTCATGGAGTACTCATGAAGTTCTTCTGAGGTGTAGATATCTACTGGACTCCAAGGGTCAGTGACTTTATACAGTCTATTCCCTCTGCCTTTCATCAACATGTCTAGTGCGTCCTCATACAGTTTATAGATGGATGCAAGACTTTACTAGTCTAGTCTCAATGTGATATGATCAATGGAGGAGGAGTGGGGAAAAGAAAAGAATGTGATATGTCCTCCAGGCCTATTCTTCCCTCTCCCCTCCCTGATTGTTGTTAAGATCTATCTCCACAAAGCACTCCTAAAGCTTGATTTATTATTGTTGCTGTTTTGCTCAAATCCCATCTACGAGATGGAGAGGACTGTCTAATTCTTTCAATCAACCTCAATACAGTTAATCCATCTGATTTTACCCAATAGCTCAGAGCACTTCAACCATGCCAAATCAATCATGGATTTGCTCAAAAGAACACAGGTTACAACTTTAGTTGATTGATGCAATGGAAGTATCTAGGAATGGTTGAGATACCTAGTTCATACCTTTGATTCTATAACTTATTTAAAGAAGTATTTTTCATGTAATAAAGGTATCAGGGCTAGCTTATTTTATTAGGTAAATTAATTTGGGTTGAGGAATGACAGAACAAATTTGCTCAGAATTTATCAATAGGATTTATTGAGTGAACACTGAATATTACTAGAATCCAAGTCAGGAATTGAATAGAGTTCTAGCCATTTTTTATATTAGCTAGATATCAATTAAACTTCTTTAGACTTCAATTTCCAAAGCTGTAAATTTTCTCCCTGCCATGCCTACCTTCCAGGTTTGTATTAAGGATCAAATGAAATAATAGATGTGAACAAGTCTGGGAGAAGACAATCTACAGGAGAAGATGGGACAAATAAATGAAATAAAATGACATAAAAATATCCATATCAAAACTATAGAACTGTATGTGAAAGCACTGAAGAATGTTAAAAAGTACGTGGAATAATATATTTTCAAAAAGCTATAATTTTATTTTTAAAAAAAGCTTCATGATAACCAGGAAGACTTTCTAAGAGCATTAGCCTGAAATTATATTTTGAAATCAATATTTTGAGCAACATACTTGAAAAACAAGTACAGCAAGTGATATTTTTATAGTGCTTTGAAGTCTGAAAATCACTTGACATCAAATTTGATCCTGACAGCAATCTTGTGAGACAAATACTGTACATATTTCTAAAACTATTTGAAAATATATTATTCTACATGCTTTGAGTAATAATGTAAGACAGCATGTACCCTGGCCATCTTTAACCCACTCCCATGGAAGCCTGGACCCTACCCTTGTGCTATAATAAGTGAGCTTTCTTTTTTCCCCTTTTTTAAAATTTTGAGTTCCAAATTCTCTCTCCAGCCCCTCCCATAGCCATTGAGAAAGTAAGCGACATGACACTCATTACACAAGTGAAGCCATTCAAAATTTATTTCTATATGAGCCACATTGCAAGAAAAATAAAGAAATTGAAAAAATACGCTTCAATCTACATGCAGAGTTCATCAGTTCTCTATGTGGAGGTGTACAGCATTTTTCATTATGAGTCCTTTGGAATTATTTTGGATCGTTGAAAATGAAGTCTTTCACAGTTGATCATCATTACAATCCTGCTGATACTGTGTACAATGTTCTCCTGGTTCTGCTCATAATAAGTGAGCGTTCACCTCATTCTGTGTGGAACCAAGCCTCTGTATCACTTCCCAGCCATTTCTAAACTATGCCAAGCTTGTTCTCCATTCCTTGTAGCTCCCCTTTTTGTATTGTCTTCCCCCAACAGAATATAAGCTCCTAGAGTGCAGGGAATGTTTAGTTTGTTTGTCTTTGTACTCGCTGAACTTATTCCAATGTCTGACAAATAGTAATGCTTGATAAATGCTTTTTCATTCATTCATTTAGTGTCTAAATGTTCCATTTTCCTTTTTTGTAAAGTGAATGGATGACATGATAACAATTTATCTTCATGTCAATTCCAAGGTTCTACAAATGGCATGATAACACATTATTAAACTGATGTTCATACATTTCTTTAAAGTTTGCAAAGGACTTGAGGCTAGTGAGATGTGCAAAGTGTATTTGGTTGGTGTTGGCCCCCTTGTGGAAGAGGCTGGGACCCTGGTTCCAGGAAGTTTTATTATCACATAATGCAAGTGCTCTATTCCCTGTTTTGGTGTATATGCAGATTCTCTGTAAGTAGTGCTGGTTAGCTAACCAACTTGTGAAACAACAGGCTTTAATTGGCTGTGGAGAAAGGATTGGGTGCATTCCAAAGACACTAAATGACCAAGTAAAAGTGTCCTTTTCCTTCCTGGCTGGCTGCATTCCAGGTCTCATCAACTTCTGTGTCCACCAAGTTTCATGCCTGACACATCTTGGGATGGCAATTCACTTAACACCCTGGATCTTGTTCACACAAAGTGTTGTCTAGTCACAATTCCCCCATGTTATAAATAACATGGGTTCTTAATAAAATATATAATAATATTTATAACTCTACAATATTTATATAATAAAGTTTATATGATAAATAAAGTTGATTTTTCAAACCAAATTTTATGAATTGATAACTATATTAAATTTCATACTGCTTGATTTGGCTCATTTTTATGTCTTGTTAAAAACTTTTTAATGACTTTGTCATGTAACATGCTAGTTATCCCTCCTAGCTTAATGTCATCTTCAGTTCTGATAAATGTGTAGCACTCTCTCTCTGCTCTCCCTCCATACACCTAAGTCAATGATTCAAATGCTAAATAGCACAGGACAAAGTGCAGAGACCCAGTACTCTACTAGAGATCTCCCTCCAAGCTGACACATAGCTGTTAATGACTACTTCTCTGTGTATAATCATTCAGTGAGTTTTGAATCCATGGACTGGACTATAGTGTAGCCCACATTTCTCCATCTTTCAATCAAAGACATTATGTCATAGATTCTTATAGATCCAGAGTGGGGAACCTGTAGCCTTGAGGCCTCATGTCACCTTCTAGATCCTGGGGGCAGCCTTTTGACTCAGTCCAAGTTTTACAGAACAAATCCTTTTATGAAGGGGATTTGTTCTGTGAAGTTTGGATTCAGTCAAAGTTTGAACTTGAGGATCTAGAGGGCCATGTGTGACCTTGATGTTGCAGGTTCCCCACCCCTGGTTAAACCATCATCTCTAAATTATCCCTAAGGTGCCTAACACATCGGTAGTCACTTTATAAATGTTTGCTGATAGATGTTCAGCTTAATATGTCTCCAGACTTCCAGACATCTCTAATCCCCTGTTGGGTATGTCTACTCAGGCTGTCAAATCAGCATCTTGAAATCAAAAATCCAAACCTAAACTGAGATTTAAAGAGCAACTTCTGAAGAACTAATGCCATCAAAAATTGGCCATAACAGTATGCTACATTCTCTCTTTCACAAGGCAACTACTGTTGGCACGCTGGAAAGAGCTCTGAACCTGGAGTCAGGAAGACTTGGGACCAAATCTGCCTTCAGATGGGCAAATCAACTTCAGTTAGTCTCAGTTTCCTCAACTATTAAATGGGATTAATAATAGCACCTATGTCCTGGATGGTTATGAGGGTTGAATGAGATAATAGTTGTAAAGTGCTTAGCACGGTGCCTGAATATTTAGTTGTTGTGCAGTCATTTAGTCATATCCAATACTTCATGATCCCATAGACCATAGTACACCAGGAACATTTTAATACTGTTTGTGGGATTTTCTTGGCAAAGATACTGCAGTGGTTTATCATTTCCTTCTCAGTGGATCACCTTTTGTCAGAACTCTCAACTATAACCTGTTTGTCTTGGGTAACCTGGCATAGCATAGCTTAAAGTTTCAATGAACTATGCAAATAGCTCTACTACAAGGCAGTGATCCAGGAGAGATCCAGGAGGGCCTGGTATTATATAATGTATATATTATATATATTATGGCACTAATATATGATATATATCATATATTATATATAAAATTATATTTATATAAACATTATATAAATGCCTGTTCCCTTCCCCCCTTACTAGAGTTCGGGAAAGGCTGAGTAACTATTTATGGAGTGTGTTGTAGTAAGAATTCTTTTAAAGGCATAGGTTGTATGAGCTTGCCACTGAAGTCTTATCCAACTGAAATTCCATGATTCTGCAAACCCAATATCTGCCTTCCTAAACCTTCCCTGTTATGTTTGCCTTCAAACATGCAGAAGAGCAAAGGAGCCAGTGGGGAGGAGGACACTGAAGAACATGGATAAGGATGGATATGTGGGAGCAAGATCTTTCAGAAATCAGGAAGGGATGAGAATTAAGGCAAAAACCCCCAAAAACCACAGGATCAAAATGCTTAGTTCTAATCTCCATAAACCATGCCCCAGTTTCTAGGGAGTTAATCCACTCAGTTTTGGTGTTCTTGCCCTGGGGCTGAACCACCTTGATCAGTGGGTAAATGGGTAAATGCAAGCTCATCCTGCCCACTGACCTCAATTCAGATTATTCTTCCTATGCTAGCTAGCCATCTACCTTGATTATCTTGTCACCTGCTCAACCATCACCTTTTTTTCCTCCTAAGATGAATAAATTCCCACTTTGGCCATGTCCAAAGTACACACACACACACTCACTTCAATCTGTAGTCAGAGTTTATCACCTTTTTCTCAGAAAGTGAGTTGTATGTTTCAACATGAGTCTTCTGGAATTACACCAACCATTACCTTTTTTCTCAAGGCCTAGTAATCAAATAAAAATCACCATTACTTGCTACAAATCAATCTGCCATTGCTTCAACCAATTAACTTCCATATGGATCAATTCACCATCCCTTTAATTCTTAAGATTAAAATTCTCCTGGCTACCTCCCTGCTACATATGTTTCCTGTCCCAATTAAAATATAAGTTCCAGAAGGGCAGGAACTGACTTGTTTTATATGTGTATCCTCATCACAAAATGTGATATTTGGCATACAGTAAGCACTTAATTGCCTTTGTATTCATTCATTGTTTAATTCATTCATTCATCACCTGTTTGGGAACTCAAGATTTTTCTTGATACACTAGGTTTATATTATTTTCCTCAATGTTAATTCTTATTTTTAAACTGAATTGATTTTGATTATGGAGTTAACTTAGCACTTGGGGGTGGAGGTCACTGAAATTGAGTATCAGTACTCCATTGTCTCAGCATACAATCATATAAGCAGCAAGACATCAAGTGACACTGGTGAATAGGCCATTGCTGGGTCAGTAGTTTCCAAAGCGAGTTTCTCTTTGGTCATCCATTCTTGCTGTTACTTGCTTTTATGGAAACTGCTAACGTTTCTTAATGTGATCGAATGCTGAGAGTGTCACACTGAAAGTTTGCCCAAGCAAGATGCGCAGATGATTAAAAGGTAACTTTTGCCAAGAGCAGACTAGATTGTTGCTGACCAGAGGACAAGGTAGTGATTTAAACACCATTGTGAAATTGTTTTTGGCCTCCTGTGTAACTATGAAAACTCCTATCAACAGCCTCTTAATCTAACTACTCACCTGTGTGCAGTGCTGGGTTGGGAACATCACCTTCAATTAACATTTAATAATGGTATATAAAGCTAGAAAGAAAAGGAGGACAAATTAGTGCCTGGCTTGGCACTTTTGTGGTTTCTAGGAGGATGAGCAGAATTTGGTCCCTTGACTTATCAGCAAGGGAAGATTTGTTGAATGAACAGACTTATTAAAAGCCTACTATGTGCAAGTTGATATGAGGAATACAAAAACTTTAAAAAGATACTCAACCTCTTTGCCCTTATAGAGCTTACATTTTAGTAGGAGAGAGATGACATGTACACCATTTAGATCATTGAATCAGAGATTTATAAGTGGAAGGGACCTTGGAGATTGAACCTAATCTCAATTTCCTGACAAGTAAACTTGAAACCTAGAGAGGTCAATTATAGTAGTGAGTACTGTAAGTTGAATAACGAATCAATGTGGTCTAGTTGATAGCAAGAGGGCCTTGGAGTCAGAAAGAAACTTAAATCACTTAAATTTCCATTTACCTAAAGGAGAGGGAGTTTCCCCATAGGGAGTTGTTCATAATAATGAAATAATAGATGTGGTCCCCATCCCCACCCTCACTCCCTTATATACACACACAGTATACTGCCTTGGGAAGGGATAATGAAGTATGCTTCCTCAAGAAAATGGCATTATACTTGAGCCTTAAATGATGGGTAGGAATGCAGAGCTTATGGGTAAGAACATTTCATTGGAAGGAGAAAGAGCATAAGAAAAGAAAGCCTGGGATAAGATTCATGAAATTAAGTGGTACACTTAATGGATGCCTGTGGGGCATTAGATTGAAAATAAATATCTAAAAGGCAATAACGATGGAAAGGGAAACAACTTCCAGAGAATTCAGAACCTAGGACAAAGCAGTGACCAATCAAAAATTAAAGGAACAGGAAGACATACATTCTAAGAAATAGTCAATGGTTGATTTGTTTTTGCTTGACTGTACATATTTATGCCAAGTGGTGAAGTAGATAGAGCTCTGAGCCCCGAGTCAGGAAGACTGGAGTTCAAATCTGACCTTAGACATTTATTAGTATCAAATAATTGAGTATCAGTACTCCATTGCCTGGCCAAGTCATTTAACCCTATTTGCCTCAGTTTTCTCATCTGTAAATTGAGCTGGAGAAGGAAATGGCAAACCACTCCACTATCTCCACCAAGAAAACCCCAAATGGGGTCATGAAAAGTCAGAAACAACTGGAAAAGAAAATGACTGACCAACAAAAACATATTTGTTACAAGGGAGAACTTCTATTTGTGTTTAGCAGAAAGGTAGATTAATGGATAGTGATGGATATGGAAAAAAGTATCAATAAAATATTTAAAATAAGCAGAAGAAAAAACAAAGCAGCAGACACAAATACAACAATTTTGTTACAACTTGTTAAACTGAATAAATGTACGTATGTGTATATATACATATATGCATATTCTCTCTCAGACTAGAAGCACAGCAGCCACTCAAAAGGCTTAATCCTGCTGCTTATTAGCATGGAAGGTTAGATGTGCATTTTTCCCCACATAGGCTAGTTTGACCCTCCTTAGGGAACATGGTGCTTGGCAACCCCCACCACCCCAACCCATCCTATTGGTGATGGACTTAATGTGGACACTTGATCATCTTTATGCAGCTCAGAACTCCTCAGCTCCAGTCAGTATGCTCAGCCTTTCCAGTAGCAGGTATTATAGGCATGTGTACCATACCTACCTATGTAATTCTTTTTTTTAATTATATAGCTGATGTTCACAGGGTTGGTTTTTTTTTTTAATGCAGTCTGCCGCCCTCTCTATTTTGAAATATTTTGTTTTTGATGATTAGGTTCAAAATAAAAAATTGAAGTCTTAAAGAAAAAGAGAAGAGGCAAGGTAGGAAAAGTTGAGGAACAAATCATGAAAGATCTGAAATGCTTCGCAAAGTTTGGACTTTATTTTGAAAGTAACAGGATGTGCTGAAGCTTTTTGAGTAGGGAAGTGATATGATCAGAGTTGTGCTTTCAGAAGATTCAACTGGTAGCTGTGCATTTGATATATTTGGAGGAAGAAACCCTGGAACCAGAGGTTATTACAGTAGTTCAAGTGAGAAGTAATGTTTTATATCCTGGACTGTGGTGATAAAATTGGGAATAGAAAAGGAGAGGCAGTCCTGAGTTCAAATTCAACCTTCTAGTGTAGGAAAATTATTTTAATTGCTGTGTGCCTTAGTTTCTCCATCTGCAAAATAAGGATAATAAAAGCACCTACCTCCCAGAATAAGATGATATAATATTTGTAAAGCTCCGCCCAGACTTTAAAGTTCCATATAAATACTATCCATGAGAGAGTCTGTAAACATTTGTATAATTAGCAAGACTGAGCAGCTATTACATTATAAGATTTCTACCATGGGTATTTAGGGGACTATTTGAACAGGGGAATTTCCAATAGAATGTAAGTTCACCGAGGCCAGGGACAGTTTGATGCTCATTTTTGGAGCCTTGAATCTAGACTCCAAATGTGTGTTGAATTGAATTAAATCAAGCAAATTCAAGGGAGAGAGGATTTTGGTTTTGGATTTTTAACTTTGGGGGACACAGCAAGAACAGACACATACGAGAAGCTTACTTATATTATCTTAGGACAGATCATAAATATATGACATATTAAGCAATTATGCCTAAATAAATTATACAATCAATGCTGGGAGATTAATTATAAATTCACTCAATGCTTACATTTAAAGGTGAGTGCCATGTTTACAGGGACAATGTTTATCACACAATAAGGAACATGTCTATTCCTCCTTGGGGGAAAAAGAAATTGATCCTAAATGAACTTATGATTAATAGATCTGTAATTTCATTTTGCAAATCCTCATTCCTAAAGTGGGCAGCCTACCGAGAAGAGTAAAACTCTAATGTGATTGACTCCTTGATTAGTTCCAGAAGAAAAAGATGTTGTTTTTATTTTTATTTTTACTCCAACATAAGATGAACCAATATCTGCATGTATTCAATCTGACCTATTTATTGGGCTGTGATTAATGGTATATCTGAACTTTCTGCTTTTTTACTTCTCAATTTCATAACAGAACTAAGCTTGGTTGATCAGTTTGAGAGAAGCATAGGTGTTTTAATGACCCTACAAGTGTGATGTTATTTCATTATAGGCATAACCTGAGTTCAAAACCAGGAAAAAGACTTATGAAAATTCCATTTTTCTCATGTCTCATGGGAGATAAGCCTGGCAATTCTGAAGCTACTGAATCTTCTATGCTGCTGATAGGATTTTTCATGACTTCTCTGTATCAAAAAGCAAATGGCATCAGTGCCAATAGAAGCATTCACACTAATGGCAGAGGAAGCAAGAGTAAAAGAAGTAAAAATAAGAGTAAGAGAAAGAAAAGTATTGAATCAGGTAGAATAGGCTTAATAATGTGTGTTGACTGATAATATATAGACTCAGAGGATACGAATTTGGAAAGGACCTTGGAGGTTACTTAGTCCAATCCTGAACTATACCTTCCAGAATATAACCCCAAATGTTGAACACTTCTAGTAACAGGGAATTCACTAATTCTTGAGGCAGTCTACTCCATTTCTAGATAATTATAATTGTTTAGAAGTCCTTCCTTATATCTGCCTCTCCACTGGTCCAAATTTGGCCAAGAAGAACAAATCTAATCCTATCATGAAGGCTGCTTTTATGTAACACAGCCCTTTCCTGCCTCTCAGTTTTCTTCAAAGAAAATTTCCCAAGTGCTTTCTACAAGCATGTATTAATGAATTTTTATAATTTTTCATTACTACTATTATTATCTGCTTCCTAATAAAAATTAGCCTTCAAAATAACATTACAGTTTGCATTAGATGGAGCTTTTCATCTTTGCCACATGCAGGGATTAGGGTTTTATTTTTACTCTTTTAGGGACAGAGAAGCTGCCAGAAAGGACATCCAATGGTTTTGACAAGATCCTGACATCATGGTGTAAGACTTACCCAACCATAACCCTTCCTGAGAAACTTCACTTTAATTTCCTGGAATAGCCAGGATCACAGCAATGGTAAATGGTGTGATGCTACTTGACTACTTCTCAAAAGATCTGGCAAGTAGATCACTTTCTTTCTGGTACCTGGAAACATGTCTACTCCTAGAAAATTGCTAAAAAAAATTTTTATGGACAACTGTTGATTTAAGTTAATTCAATTCACAATCATTTATTAAGCACTTACCATGTGCTAATGCCTAACCTCTAAGGTTATCTCCTATTTAACCTCTCTATAGTTTGTACATAACTGTGGGTTCTTTCTTCTATTTGAATATGAAGGCCTGGAGAATAGGGACAATTTGTTGCTTTTCTTTGTCTCTCTGGTGCTTAGCGTGGTGTCTGGTTCATAGGAGGAACTCAATAAATGCTTGTAGATGTGATGACTATATGTGAGGCCTTTTAGGAGTTTCCACTGCACTGATCTTCATCTCCAATCCATGGAGGAACAATCATTTAAAAAAATATTTTCTCGTAATCAACTTTGGAAGGGCTGCTGGACTTAAGAGTCAGAGAACCTAGATTCAAAATGAATTCTGCCTTTTGACTTATATAACCTTCCTTCTTTAACTCTCTTGGGGCCTTCCTTCATTTCCTTAACTATAAAATGAAGGGACTAGATGGACTAGTTGTTGGGCAGCTAGGTGGTGCAGTGGAAAGAAGGTAGGGCCTGGAGTCAGGAAGCCTGAGTTCAAATCTAGCCTCAGACACTGTGTGACCCTAGACAAGTCTCTTAACCCTCTTTGCCTCAGTTTCCTCATCGGTAAAATGAGCTGAAAAAGGAAATGGCAAACTACTCCACTATCTTTGTAAAAAAAAACCCAAACTCCAAGGGGAACTGGGGGCATCACAAAGGGTCAGACATCACTGAAACAACTTAACAACAATAAAAAGGACTAGATGTACTCTAAGGTCGCTTCCAACTCTAAATCCACGATCCTAGTCAAAAGGGTATTAGTAAAAACAAACACCAACTCTGAAGTATAATAGTGTGTGGGACCTGCAAATCAGAAGATCTGGGTTCAAATGGTGCTTTAGGAACTTACTAGTTACATGGTCAAGGAAGGGTAAGTCACTTCAGATCTGAAAGCCTCCATTTCCTCATCTGTAAAATGGGGCTAACAATATTTATGTTACCTCCTTCATTGACTTTATGTGAATAATGTTCTGTGCAATTATTAAAACACTATATAATGGATTTTAAAATTCATTTGATTTTAATCCAGACCTTAAATTTCACCTGGTAGGGAATTCCTGGTGTAAGAAACTGCAACTACTGATGTATATGAGCAACTGAGCTGTATGGTAGTCTTAGAGAGCTGC
This sequence comes from Petaurus breviceps papuanus, assembly GCF_028583685.1. Lineage (NCBI taxonomy): Eukaryota > Metazoa > Chordata > Mammalia > Diprotodontia > Petauridae > Petaurus > Petaurus breviceps. Next base: position 8,117,660 of record NW_027186645.1, on the reverse strand, counting down.
CCAGGACACTGAGAGGCTAGTGGCTTTGTCCAGGGTCAAACATCCAGTAGATTTGAACCCAGAGGATCCTGACCCCCCAGACTAACTCTCCATCAGCTTTACTGTGCTTCCTCTCTTTATGCATTTATCTATGATTACATTTATGGAAGTCAATCTAGCATCCTCCTCCTCTGCCCTCTTTCCATTTCATAGGACAGTGCTTTTCCACTGACTTGTCATCACCTCAAGTATGACAGGAAATAATCCACTATTATTTAATTAGAAACTGTAATGGGAAGATTTTTTTTCAATGCTGCTCTCCCATCACTAAAGAGGAAGCTCCAAGTATTCTTTGTCTCACAGCCCTGAGGATAGCACCTACCGTGATGATCCAAGAAAGTGCTGGTGAATTAAATAACCTGGAATTGAATCATGGCATGGTTCCTGTCAGGCTTCAGTGGATGTTGAGCAACAGGAGTGGTGACTGAGAGCCTCTGAGGACAGAACTGAAATTAAACCCTTTTTGCCTTCTTTATCACACGTTATATCCAGGTAATTATGTGTTAAATGACTTTCCCAGGGTGTCTGAAGCCTAATTTGCATTCAGGTTTTCCTGACTCCAGACCCAGTGCCCTATCCACATTGACACATAAATATACTGTTAATACATTTAGAAATATAAATTGCTCTGACTTGAGTGATTCTACATTCATTCATTCAACAGGCATTCAATGTGAGACTAGAAGCTAGTGCTAGGATTCCCTTTAAGGATTTAAAGAGCATTACTTTCCCTCATGAGAATTAAGGATCTATTAGAAAGGACAAGCATAAACATAAGAAAAGCCAGAACTAGGGAGGTGCAATGAAGAGATTTCAGACTTGATGTTGGCAAAAGCTTCCTACCAATTAAAGTTGACCAATGGTAGGGTAGGTGGCCCCAGAAGTGGTGGGTTCTCCCTGGTTGGGGATGTTTGAGCAGAGGTTCTATGACCATTTGTTGGGTATGATATAGGGGATAATCCTTTCATGTAGGGATTGGACTATACAGCTGGTGAGATCCCAACTCTCAAATTCTATAGTTCTGTAACTATATGATTACAAATTCATATCAATAAAGATTAAAATGAGATATAAATGAAAGCAAATACTTCAGTTAAGGGGTTAGGAGGTAAGAAAAGCAAGGAAGTAAACAGAATAAGCAATTAGAAAGAGGAAGGTGACCCAGTTCCTTATACATGTCACTGAACATGGTAAATATTTAATAAATGCTTGCTGAAAGAATGAACCACTCAACAAATATTAAGAACCTATAAAGTACTGTGAGACGAACAGGAGAATACAGAGGGGGAAAAAATGAAACTGCCCCTTCCTTCTGGGAACTTGCAATCAACAGGGTGGTAGGGAGGCAAGGGATATAACAGGTTACACAGATAATCCAATCCAATCTACACTGATTAAGCCATCAACAATGTGCCAAGCATCGTGCTAAGTGCTGAGGAAACAATAACTAAAAAGAAAGATAATCCTTACCCTCAAGGGGCTTAGAATCTAAAGAAGGAGAAAACATTCAAAAGGAGGCGGGGGAAGGATACAACACCAGGGGGTATCTGGTTCAGAGCCATCTTGTTCCATGGAGTTAAAACAAAGTAAAGCAGCAGATGCACAGTGGAGTGATCTGAGAGTTCAGTTTCTGCCCTCTATAAAAGAAGGAACTGGGAAGAGTTTGGTATTTCATCCTGCAGCTTTCCAGTCACAGGGGAGAGGAGGCTGAGGGAGGTAAAGCCAATCAAAGATGAATAATCCATATGTCCAAGTTAATTTGAAGAGAGTACTAATCACTGGGAGGATAAGGGAAAACAAGAGAAAGGAAGCATGGAGCTGAGCCTTGGCAGTTAGATGGTCCAATGGGAAGAGCACTGGGCCTGGAGTTAGGAAGACCCAAGTTCAAATGCAGCCTCAGAGACTAGCTATGTAACCTTATGCAAGTCACTTAACTACTGCCTGCCTCAGTTTCTCTATATGTAATTCTAACTCTAATTCTCTTTCTAGTACCACCTATCAGAGTAGTTGTATCAATAAAATAATATGTTTGTAAAATGCTTTGCAAATTTTAAAGCACTATATAAATGCTAGTATTTTTTTTGAAGGAAAATAAGGATGAGAGACAGAGATGAGGAAGAAAACCACCTACATATAACAGTGCTAAGGAAATTGATCTATTGATCACAGAAGACAAGACATAAGTCTGAGCTAGATCATAAATGAAGCTGTTGTTCAGTTCGTATATAACTTTGTGACCCCATTTGAGGTTTTCTTGAGGCAAAGATAGTAGAGTGGTTTATCATTTCTTTTTCCAGTTCATTTTATAGATGAGGAACCTTAGGCAAAGAGGGTTAAGGGACTTGCCGAGGGTCACACAGTCAGTAAGTGTCTGAGGCTGGATTTGCACTTAGGACTTTTGGACTCCACACCTGGTACTCTATCCTCTTTACCACCTCACTCCCCTTAAATGAAGTAGAGAACATCAATTAATAGGGAAGAGAAGGAGAAGAGTAGAAAGAGAACTCTAAGAAATAAGAGGAATCAAGAAGATGTGAGGCATGTGAGGTATGCAAGGAAGGAAGGAAATAAGTGACAGAGAAAGGAAAAGAGAACGAGACACTGTATGTGTAAGCACTGTATATATAAACAGTCCCTGCTTCCAAGGAACTCATACTCTAATGGGGCAGGAAGGCTAGGCTGATGGGAGGGGGTGAGGCAGAGGAGTAAAATAAACCATAGAATTGTGTATTGTCACAGCTTGAAGAGACTCAGCGTTCATCTAGTTCTGCCCCTTTGTTTTAAAGATGAGGAAAGTGAGGCTCAGGCTGCTTAAGTGACTTACCTAAGATCACATAGTTAACAAGTAATGGCAAACCTGAGTCTACAACCCAGGACCTCCAGTTCCCCAGTCAGTGTTCTTTATAGCAAACTGAAGCCCAAAAGTTTGACAGGGAGATTAAAGCAGCCTAGGTGGATTTTAGTACACCCAGTACTTAAAAAAAAAAAAACACCACAGAGAAAATGAATACAGGCTGTTGCTATAATTAAAAACAAAAGCCATAAAGCAGTGAGCTGCTCTCAACTACTGTTACAGGATGGAACAGAGCAGTATGAATTTCCATACTTAATGTTGTGTTTACTCCTCAGTATTCCACATTGTGGCAGAAGAAGATAGCAAGTTGAGCAGAAGTCTTTCATTTTGGCAGAGTGGGCAAGCTTTCACACATCAGCTCTCCCCTGGGTACCGAGTTAGAGAACTGAAGCAGGGTCTGTCAGTAATATGAAAGCAGCATTTCTGAATGGATTCCAGTTGGATCTGAGGGAAGAAACAAAACCTGAACTGCATTGTTATGAAGAGGCCAAATAAAAGTGGAGATGTCACAGCTTGAAGGGACTCAGTGATCATCTACTTCTGTCCCCTTTATTTTATAGATGATGGAACTGAGACCAAGGGTGGTTAAACCATTTCCCCAAGGTCACACAGCTGGCAAGTGACTGGCACTTGGTTTTATACCATAAATAAGGCCAGCCTCATGGGAAACCCTGTATTGTTTAAATATTGCCAAGGAATGCATTAGTTCTTGAGCTATAGAGGCAGCATGGCTTGGAGGATAAAGGAATGATTCTGGAAGCAAGAGGACCTGGGTCTGAGTCCAACCTCTGAAACCTCTTTGTTGTGTGACCATGGATAAATGACAACCTCTAAATGCTCTCTGATAGCTCTCTCTTTAAGATTGTTGTTTAGGGGGCAGCTAGGTGGCACAGTGAATAAAGCACCAGCTCAGAGTCAGGAGGACCTGAGTTCAAATCCAGCCTCAGACACTTGACACACTTACTAGCCATGTGACCTTGGGCAAGTCACTTAACCCCAATTTCTCTACCCTCCTCCCTCCAAAAAGCAAAAAAAAAAGACTGTTGTTTAAAGAGGAATTTCCAATATGCATTAGCAAAATGGATTGTTCACCCCAGATGTTCCCTACAATGATGAAATCACAGGTGAAGAAAGGAAGGAGGGAAGGAGAGGTGGGAAGGAAGGGAAGGAAGAGGGGATGGAAGGGAGAGAGAAAGAAGGGGAGAAAGGAAGGGAGGGAGAAAGGAATGAAAGAATTGGCAGAGAGAGAAAAAGAGAGGGAGACACTTACTATATGTTTAAAGCACTATAGATACAAATAGGAAAGTAAAATGTTTCCTGCTTCCAAGAACTCATACTCTAATGAGGGAGACATGACATATGAAAGGTTTCAGCTAAAATCAGTTGGAAATGTGCCATGGTTCTTAAGGAGCAGCAGCAAAGCAGATGGCAATGGTTCTCCTTTAATGTCATTTCAAATGATAAAATAATATCATTTTCTAATACTGAATTACTTGACAATGCCAAAGACTTTGGTTTGATGACAAGAACTTGCTTTCTGAATCTTTAATGAATGTGGCTACAGCACCTGCATGAACAGTTTCTAGGCTCTGTTTCCAAAGGATACGAAGAAGAGGTAAAAGACAATCCCTACCTCAAGGAGCTCAAAATCTAACGGGGGAAATAACATGTAAACAAAAATAAGAACAAGGGAAGAAAATTATTAAAAGATAATTTACAGCTTGTTAAAAGAAGCACAAAAAATACTTCCAGCTGTCTGACCATTACATCCATACCTAGTTAGTTACCAGAAAGGGAAGCACCAACATCTGAGTCTTCAAAGGAAATACCACCTTAAAAAACAGAACTGGCCAAATGGGGAAAAGTAGTTCAAAAGCTCACTGAAGAAAGTAATTTCTTAAAAATTACAATTGGGCAAGTAGAAGCTAATGACCCCATGAGACATCACGAAAAAATACAAAATGAAAAGAAAAAAAAAAAAAAACAGAAGAAAACACGAAACATCTCATTGGAAAATCAACTGACTCAGAAAACAGATAAAGGAGAGATAATTTAAGAATTATTGGGCTACTTGAAAGTCACAATCAAAGAAACAGTCTAGACATAATTTCTCAAGAAATTATCAAGGGAAATTATCCTGATAATCCTCCAACCTGAGGGTATACTAGAAAAGGACTCCATCAATCACCACCTGAAAGAGATGCCAAAATGAAAACTTCCCAGAATAGTATAGCCAAATTCCAGAGCTTCCAGATCAAGAAGAAAATACTATGAGCAGTTCAAAATAAATCATTCAAATATCAAGGAGCCACAATTAGGGAAACACAAGATTTAGCAGCTACCATGCTCAAAACTTGGAATGTGATATTTTAGAAGGCAAAATAATTAGGATTACTACCAAGAAAAACCTACCCAATAAAACTGAGTACAATCCTTCAAAGGAGAAAATGAATATTTAATGAAATAGAGGATTTTCAAGCATTCCTAATGAAAAGACCAGAGCTGAATAGAAAATTTAACTTTCAAATACAAGAATCAAGGAAAGCATAAAAAAGTAAAAAGGAAAGAAATCATGAAGGACTCAATGTTAAACTGTTTACATTTTCCTATAGGAAGATGATACATGTAACTTCTAAGAACTTAGGTCAGTTAAAGGGATTTTACATAGACAGAGGGCACAGGAGTGAGTTGATGATGATGTAAAAAACAGGATGTGTGAGGAAGAGTGATGCTCTGGGAGAAGGGGGAAGGGAGAAGTAGAATGGTGAAAATTATTTCACATAGAAAAGGCATGCAAGGAAGAACTTTTACAGTGGAAGAGAAAATGGTGGGGAGGCAAAAATGCTTGAACTTCACTCTCATCTAAGTAAGTTCAAAGAGGGAAATAAATGCATACACACTCAAATGAATATGGAAATCTATCTTACACTATAGGGAAGTGGGAGGAGAATAGAATAAAAGAAAGAAAGGGGCTGATAAAAAAAGAGGATAGAAAAAGGAAGGCAGTGGTTAGAGGCAAAATAGGCTTTAGAGGGGCAGCCAGGTGGCACAGCGAGTAAGAGCACCGGCTCCAGTGTTGGGACGACCTCGAGATCGAATCCCAGGCTCAGACACTCAGCACCACACCCAGAAATAACTGGCCGTGTAACCTTGAGCAAGTTACTTAACCCCGATTGCTTAAAAAAAAAATAGGCTTTAGAGTAGGGACAGGATAAAAAGACCGAAAGAAGAATAAACAGAAGAAAATAAGATGGAGGGAAATGGATAGTTAGTAATCTTAACTTTGAATGTGGATGGAATGAGCTCACCCATAAAAGAGAAGTGGATAGCAGAATGGATTAGAAAACAGAATCCAACAATAGAGTATTTATAAGAAACATACTTGAAACAGTATAAAGCCACACACAAGCAGCTTTCCAGAAGAATGCTGCTGTGAATAGCTTTCAAGATTCTGATTACATAGTATATAGCAAACACTCTATTTATTCAATAACAAATCAAAGCAAAACATTCACAGAAAATCAAGGTATAGCATTCACAATGTTACAACTTATCACAGAAAAACAAAATACAGTATTCACAATGACTTATCACTAAAATGGCCATATAATTTTTTACCAAAGTGATCACAATAGTTTTCAACAAAGTAACTCAATCATTCAATCATCCTTAAGGAGGCTTGTCTCCTAAAGGGACACAAAATACAAAAGTCAAAGTATTCCACTCCATAGTACATTCATTCAGTCAATCACAAAGTCCTTAATTAAATCACAAAGTACAATCACAAATAAATTACAATTTCATCAGTTACTACTTAACAGATAATAACACAATTCAGCAGACAGGGCTTCCAGTTGTCTGATCATTACATCCATACCTAGTTAGTTACCAGTGAGGGAAGCACCAACATCTCAGTCTTCAAAGCAGGGGAGGAGGGGGTGGCTCAATGGTTGCCCAGAGTCTCATCTAGCCAAATCACACAACTCTTCCCAAAGTGAGTCCCAAAGCTAAACCTCACATGAAGGTCAGTCACTACTCATTATTCACTGAGAAGTCTTCATTTTGTTTTGGGGCAGGTTTTCTGCTTTCATGGTTTTCTTCCCTTGGTCCCAGCTCCTTCCTGGATTCACCAAACTACCACCTGGGTTCAAAAGCAGACAGCTCCCAGTTCCTTGTCCAGCTCTCCATGCAGTTCCTGTTCCATGCTGGAGCTCACAGTGTCCAGTCAATCTTAAATCCTTCACAGTCTCTGTTTCTGGACAGTCAAGGCTTAACAAAGCCACAAACAGCCAAAGTATTGACACCACAGTCATGCTTCCTCTGGTAACTCCTCAGCAGCTCCAGCTGGCCTTCAGAAGTCTTCAGCAGAAGTTTCAGCTGCTTCCCAGAATCAAAATTACTTCATCCAGGTTCTCAAAATAAACATCATTCTCTCCAGCCTGGGCCTCTCTTCCTCAGGCTCCAGAACCTGGCTCCAAGAAGATATGAAATTCCGACTAGGGCTTCTCCTTATATACTAATTAGATCCTCCCTGTTCTCCCCCTTCCTGTTACATCAGCAACAGGGGTTCATACATTTTGTTTCTTAACAGAGGCTTGATCTAATTAATTTCAAACTAGGTGCTAAGTACCTGTTAGCTTTGCCAATACAAAGGGATCAAATTACATTACTATTACAAACAGACACAGTTTTAAAATAAGGGACTGGAGTAGAAGTATAACAATGCTTCAGCTGAAGGGAAAAAAGGAGTGGTAGCAAACATGATCTCAGCCAAAGCAAAGGCAAAAATAACTCTAATTAAAAGAGATAAACAAGAAAACTATATCTTGCTAAAAGGCCCCATAGACAATGAAATAATATCAACAATAAGCATATTTGCAACAAATGGCATAGCATCAAATTATTAAAGATTAAATGAATTACAAGAGAAAACAGACAGTAAGACTATACCATTGGGAAAACTTCAACTTTCCTCTTTCAGAGCTAGATAAATGTAACCATAAAATAAATAAGATAGAAGTTAAGGAGTTGGATAGAATCTTAGAAAGTAGACCCATGAAGAAAACTGAATGGGAATAGAAAGGAGTAAGCCTTTTTCTCAGCTGTACATGGCACCTTTACAAAAAAAAATGACCATGTATTAGGGCATAAAAACCTTATAATCATATGAATAAATGCAGAAATATTAAACGTACCCTTTTCAGACCATCATGCAATAAAATTACATCCAAAGGGCTAAGGAAGCATAGATTAAAAGTTAATTGGAACTAAACAATCCAATCATAAAGAATGAGTGGGTCAAAGAACAAATCATAGAAATAATAAATAACTTCATTAAGATAGCAATGAGACAACATATCAAAATTCATAGGATGTAAACAAAACAGTACTTAGCAAAAGTTTTATATCCCTAAGTCTGTAAATCAATAGAGAGAAAAACTAGATCAATGAATCGGGCACCCAACTAAAAAAGCTAGAAAAAGAACAAATTTTAAAAATCTAAATTAGGCACCAAAATGGAAATCCAGAAAAATCAAAGGAGACATAAACAAAATTGAAAGTTAAAAAAAATGAGCTAAAATAAAACTAGGAGAATTTTCGGCCCAGAGATTATAATTAAAACCACAGAAACTGATGAGATCACCAAGTGAAGTAGGATAGAGGGAGAAGAGAGCTAGGACAGAGTCTTGAGGAACATCTACAGTTAGAGGGCAAGATCTGGATGAGGATCCAGCAAATGAGACTAAGGAGTGGTCAGACAAGTAGGAGAACCAGGAGAAAGATGTATCAACTATATGTTAAAGGTTAGTAAAGAAGAATGAAGATTGAGGAAAGGCTCTTGAGGTTAGAATCCCCACCTGTTTCCATTAGGGTCTAAGGGGAAATAGTAATTACAGAAAGGATGATGGCTTAACCTGCATGATATATACTGCCTTCTCTCTCTCTCCCCAGGGTTCCTTATGGCCTCAACCAGCTTCCCTTCCCTATTGGTGACAGTTGGTTAGTAGTTGGTAGATCAGATGGCTCTCCTTTCTACAGGAGTTGCCTCCCCAAATGATGGCTATTGAGGACTGATCTTGGAAGCAGGACGAGTGGTATGGGTGATGCTTCTACTCCTAGGGCACCTGCCTAGTATTGGCAGGTAGTCAGCAGTTGTTGCTAATGGTGATGAGGGAAGTAGGCTTCCCACCAATGTCACTTGTTAGATTGGACTCCATCATAAAAATGCTCCCAGGAAACCTCATCATCAAGAACCTCATCTTTCTGTGAGATTGCATCAGATTTGATCCTCTTATCTCATCAGTATCCTCTGCACCTTTTACTGGAGAGCTAGAGGGTAGGGCAAAGACTTCCTCCCAAAACCTGCATTTAAAGAGGAATCCCAAGTCATACAGCTAACTCTATATTTTCCAATAGCTGCACTCTTTGGACTGGATTCTATGATGCCCTTGCACCAGGTATCTCTGTCTCCCTTTTTCAGTTTTCTTTTTTGTTGTTTTCTTTCCCCATTATATTGCAAACTACTTGAGGGCATGGACTGTCTTTCTTTTTCTTATTTGCATCCCCAGTAATTAGAATAATGCCTGGCACATAGTAGGTGCTTAATAAATGTTTATTGATTTGACCTCTTTTCCACAATGATTTCTTTCTTCAATGATAGTTGTGGAGAATGGGCTCTAAGTAGGTCTGGTGGTTTGGGGGACACTGCTCTTTTCAAGGTTCTTGGATTCAAGGTCCTGGGCTATCTACATCAGGGTCTGAGGGGAAAAGTCAAGACGGTAGTAATGGTGGCCTGAGCTTTCCAGCACATGCCATCTCTTCCTCCCCTCCCCCCTGCTACTATGCACATGCTTCCTGTCTCCCTGATGTTTCAATTAGATTGGCTTGCCCACCCTAGGTGAAAAAAAAAGTTAACAAAACTCTAACATACATACCAAGTAACTTTAATGTTTTGTTTCTTCTCCACCTAAACCTGTAATTTCATTGGAAGAAGGAGCTCCCAGGGAACAAAATCCCTCTACCAAACAGATCAACCAATGATAGCCCTTAAAATATTTCCTGGTGCACAGAGAAATTAAATAACTAGTCCAGGGTTACACAACTAATGTGTATCAAAGGCAAGACCTGAACCCTAAAATACTTCGCCAACCTTAAGGTGATAAATGCTATAAGCAGCAGTAGCATCATTATCATCATTATTGTTTCTGACTCTGAGGCCAACACTCCTCTATAGCACACTGCATCCCCTTTTCCTCTTACCAATAAAGAATTATTAAAAACAAAAAAACATAAGGATCAGGGGCAAAGCCAACCACCTCAAATACCTATAAAATATGACTCTAAACAAACTTTAGAGCTACAGAACCCATAAAGTGACAGAGAGAAACAAATCTCCTGATGAAGGCAGCCATACAGGCCAGCAGGAAGGGTCCATCACAGCATGCTGGGAGCTGAATCCAGCCCCATGTGAGCCCCTGGTTTTAGCCTCAGGGTGGCCCAACCAGCTGTGGCTAGAGGGACTTTGGGAGAGTGGATCACCAGCAGCTGTGGCAGTTTTCAGAATTATCAACTCATAAATGCCAAAGACAAAGTGAGAGGTCAGTGTAGACTTTGGGAACAAGGAGTCCAGGAGTGTTGTTTTGCCTCTGCCCCCATAGGGAAAAGCAGCTGAGGTGTGGTGGCTATGCAGCCACCACTGCATGGCTGCTTCAGAGCTCCTAGCCTGCAGATTGTAGGGGGACCAAGCAACCATTCTGAGGGGTAATCTCTCTTGCTTTAACCTGCTTGGATCTGGATCATGGTCTTGGGTAGAGGTCCTGAGTGTGTGACCAAGTGCCAGAGCCTGTGGAGGCTTCATACAGGGCACCCAATAGCTCTGGCAGCTGTGAAAACCCCAGCAATTTGGCACAAAGCTCTCCTCTCTGGAAGCAGAGTTCTACTGTGGCAAAAGCTCAAAAGTCAAATAATTGAGTGACAACATGAGCAAGCAAAGAAAGCAAAGCAAGCACAGCAATCCAACTTTGGATTCCTTTTTTGGGGACAAAAGGCATTAAAACATGGAATGGCAGGAAGACAACAAAGTTAGAACGCCTGCACCAAAAGCTTCCAAGAAAAATATGAACTGGTTATAGGCCTTAGAGGACCTTAAGAAGGATTTTGAAAACCAAATAAGAGAAATGGAGGAAAAATTGGGAAGAGAAATGAGAATGATGCAAGAGAATCATGAAAAGTGAGTCAACAACCTGACTGAAGAAAATAATACCTCAAAGTAGAGAATAGAACAAGTTGAGGTGAGGGGCAGGATAGGATGGAGGAAAATATAGTCAGTCTTTTACAACATATCCATTACAGAAATGTTTTGCATAGCTACACATGCACAACCTATATTTAATTGCTTATCTTCCCAGTAAGGGTGGGTGATGAGGGAGGAAGGGAAAGAATCTGGAATTCAAAGTTTTAAAATAAAATGTTTTTAAAAATGTATTATTATTATTATTATTACATGCAACTGGGAAATAAGATATATAGGTACTAGGTGATGGAGATCCACCTTGCCCTACCAGAAAGTTGGAGGGGGAATGAGGGAGGATATAGGAGAGAGCAAATTGGGGAAGGTGGCATATAGTGAGATCACTGAGTTGGGGTGGTGGGTAGGGGAAAGATGGGGAGAAAATTTGTAACTTAAAATCTCATGGAAATGAATGATGTAAACTAAAAATAAACATAAAATTTAATAAAAAAAAACAAGTGAATCTTGTTCACCCCTACATCCACAACCTTTCACATACATCTTTCACACTATTAGAATTGTAAGGGGTAGCCAGGTGGCTCAGCGAGTAAGAGCACCGGCTCCAGTGTTGGGATGACCTGGGAATCGAATCTGGGCTCCAACACTTAGCACCACACCCAGAAATAACTGGCCGTGTAACCTTGAGCAAGTTGCTTAACCCCAATTGCTCATAAAAAAAAAAAAAAGAATTGTAGCAAAAGTACTACATGTGAACCTGACTCCATGGACCTGATCTGAAGAGACCCTCTATGAACCAATCAGGAGGGTTTCCTGTGACACATTCCTCTGTTAGTAGAAACAAAGGTTTAATATGTGGCCCCCTAGATATATTAATAAACACCTCTTGCAAAGAAAAAGGCTGCCAGAAATTTTTTGGGTGGGTGGGCCATGAATGCCACCCAGACCTATACATACTGTCCTGTTCAATGATAAATGCTTGTTGCTATCAGGCAGATAAATGGATTAGGTGTTTCAGGGATGTTCAGCATTATTAGGGCATTGTACTGTGATGTATATACCACATTGTTAAAATTGCTTACCAAGTCATTATAACAGCAGTTTGGGGGGGAATGGGGATTTCCATTACATCAGTTTAATACCTACACAGCAGCAAAATAGCAAGGGTTGTCACAACTTAATATTTCAGGATGAGGTACCCTCATTATCTCCAGAGATTTGCTTTGCTCCTGTTATTATATTGATCTCTCTCAGAATTAATTAAGTGCATTCTATGTGCCAAGCACTGGGGTAAGGAAGAAAGGTGAAATTGGTTCTTGTATTTTTTTTTTCAAATGCTTTATTAAATTCTGATTTACATCATTTTTTCCACCAGATTTTGAGTTACAAATTTTCTCCCCATTTTTCCCCTACCCACCACCCCAAAATAGCAGTCCCACTGGATATCCCCTCCTCCAATCTTCTCTCTCCCATATCTTCTCCCATACCCCTTTGACTTTTTCAGTAGGGCATGGTGGATCTCTATGCCCCAGTGCCTGTATATCTTATTTCCCAATTACATGTAAAATAGTATTAATAATAGAATATACATATATATATATATATATATATTTTAAACATTTGATTTTAAAACTTTGAATTCCAGATTCATTCCTTTCCTCACTCGTCACCCATCCTTACTGGGAAGATAAGCAGTTCAGCATTAGTTGTACATGTGTAGCTAATGCAAAACATTAACATAGTAGATATATTGTAAAAGACTGACTATATTTCCCTCCCTCCTATCCCACCTCCCACTTGTTCTATTCTCTACTTTGATCCCGTCCCTTTTCTTTTTTTTAAAATTTTTTTAATGCTTTATTAACTTCTGATTTACGTCATTCGTTTCTGTCAGATTTTGAATTACAAATTTTCTTCCCGTTTTTCCCCCACCCATCCCCCCAAAACAGCAGTCCCACAGGATATCCCCACCTCCAATCTGCTCTCTCCCATATTTTCTCCCATACCCGTTTCAACTTTTCCAGTGGATCTCTATGCCTCAGTGCCTGTATATCTTTTTTTCTTACTAACATGTAAGATGGTATTAATAATAGTATATATA
>NW_027186645.1:8094177-8094418 GCF_028583685.1 Petaurus breviceps papuanus | reverse complement strand
TTTTCAACATTCACTTTTAAGATTTTGAGCTTCAAACTTTTCCTCTCTCTCCCCACCCATTCCCCAAGGTGGCATGCAACCTGATGTAGGCTATACATGTATGTACAATCATATTAAACATGTTTCCACATTAGTCATGCTGTGAAAGAAGAATCAGAACAAAAGGGAAAAACCAAAACAAAGGAAGAAAGAAGGAAAGAAAGAAAGAAAGAAAGAAAGAAAGAAAGAAAGAAAGAAAGAA
>NW_027186645.1:8083915-8094167 GCF_028583685.1 Petaurus breviceps papuanus | reverse complement strand
AAGGAAGGAAGAAAGAAAAAGAAAATGGTGTGCTTTGATCTGCATTCAGACTCCATACTTCTTTCTCTGTATGTGGATAGCATATTCAATCTTGAGTCTTTTTGAATTGTCTTAGATCATTGCACTGCTGAGAAGAGCCAGATCTATCACAATTGGTCATTGCACAGCATTGCTTTTACTGTGTACAATGTTCTGGTTCTGCTCACTTCCCTCAGCATTAGATACATTATTTTAAAAGACCCTTCTCAGCCTGGACTTTTTATACTCTTTTCTTTTTGTTAGCACAAATATGTGTTGTACTTTTGTGAAAATTTTTGCATTAATATATAATTTATCTTTGAATATTTTTGTTTTTAATATGATTAATTATGTTATTTACTTTCCTGAAGTTGAGCCATTGTTGCATCTCTTGATTGTCACAGAAATAGCCCTGGACTAGGAAATCAGCAGATCTGGTTTTTAGTACCATTTCTACCTGTAAATAGCTGTGTGACCTTGAGAATGTAATTTAGCCCATTCATAAAATGAAGAGTTCAGACTAGATGACAAGCAACCTTCTATCTCTATAAGCCCATGAATTCTATAAATTATGTTACTTGCTGAATGACAGCCAATATATACAAAATATACTTTGATATGAACTCCCAGTATGCTATAAACTGTAACAATGTATGTGTTACTGGGGGATCCTCCCTGCAAACTATAGAGTGGCCCCAGTAACTATGTACCTCCCAGCTATACTGAGATAGAAATATAAGTGTGGAATAGATTTAGTATTTGTTGACAGGCCCTTGTGACACTACAGTATCAATATTATTTTTATTGCTGCTGTTACTTCACCATATCATCATTACCACTACCAACTTGTCACCTTCTTTGCAGCAAAGTAAGTGCTTTCCACCTATACACTTACTTTCTGATGAAACATTACTACAGACTATACAAAATAGAAAGGGGCCTGATCTAAATATTCATTTTGCTTGCAACAAGAACTACTTAATTTATGTTGACAGAGAAGGGTTTCTTTCAAATCATCAACTTGGTTACCAGCTGGTTTGGGGAAAACAGTTTCTATTTGTATTGATATAAGTAGATGATGAAGTATTAGACCACTGTCTGTAATTGATCAGGGCTTGAATTTTGGGTTTGGACTGACAGCAGTTAAATTCATAATGTAGCGAAATACTCTTCTCAGGGAGAGAAATGATAGCAGATGGTGAGGTCAGCTTGCTAGCTACATTTATCTAATTAAAGGCTTTACACATATTGTCAGGTAAAAATCAGCTGTCAGAAATTCCACCTGGCCATAATTGATCATCATTAATAAGTCTGTTCTAGACTCTGGTTGCCAAAATCTTAGCTATGATCATCTAATCTCAACTAATTAGAAAACCAACTGAAATAGCTGAGCATGGCATTATTTTACCCAATCAGAATGGAAATGATGCCTGACTGTGAGGAGAGGGAGGGAACATGTTTGTCATGTGAATATAATTCTTAAGCAGTAAAGCAAACCTCCAAGACTAATCTTTTAGTGATGGTTAAGTTTGTCTGCTTTGGCTGAGTTCCTAATAAAGATAGGTATATTGTGGATGCAACACTACAGCAATGAAAGCAAATGAGTTTGGAGCTCCCATCTGCCCTTTGGAGACTGAATCTAGTTTGGGGCAACCTCTTGACCTTTACCCAAGACATCTTTGCCTGAAATGTCAATTTGCATTAATCGGTTGAATGATATTAGCCCAGGCTTCTCCAAGCTGTGAGGGAAAGAATGACTGATTTTTGGCTTGCCCTATCTGGAAAGAAAAGGAGGCTGATAAAATATTTTTCATTTGAACACAATAGAGAGAACCCATAAGTTTAATTTCACTGCTTATTAAAAATAACCACTCTCTTCATTATCCAAACAGACTGAAATGTTTTGTGACTGGCCAATAACAAATACTTCATGCCTAATCTCTGGAATATTGCAATGGGCATGGTGCAGGGGTTGGAGAGAAGTAGGGTGCAAACATGTGATTTCACTGATACAGAGAACTCTTTGTATGGAAATTCTTTCCACTGATGCAGATCAGCAATTTGTCTATAATCTGGAGCACTCATAAATTAACTTGATAGCTACTATGTGTCAGAGGCATGATTTGAATCCAAATGTCCATCACTCCAAAGACACCTTCCATCGATGTTGCCACATTATCTTCTATAGTGGACATAAAGGCATTTTAAATGCATACTATTTATCTCAACTGCATTTCTGAGTTGACAATACTCATGAAGGGCTGCTTCTCAGAAGTATGTCACAGCTCTTCTTCCTCAAAGTTACTTTGTGAATTGAGGTAAATGGAAGGGACATTTATCTGAACTATCATATTTGATTAAAAAAAACAGTCGGTTAGAGGATTTCATGGAGATTTTAAGACATCAAGAAATTAGAAATGGATACAGAGATAAAGGAGATCATATAGGAGCAGGGAGCTTACAAGTGTCATTCTGTTTCCTAGGCAAGAAAAACTCCTTTGAAGTAAAAGAGAGTTTGCTTTACCTAAGAAGTGAAGGATTAATCTCCAAGTAAGAAATATTAAATTAAATAACATTGACTTAAGTCAATCCTTAGTAGAGAGTAGTCATGGTTATAATTTTCTTTGTCAGATGAAATCACACTGACTCAGAACTTGGAACCCCCACAGCACTTTTTATTCTTCAAGGAATTTTCCCCAGCATGCTTTCCCAGAATCTTAGAATCACAACAATGCAGGATTTTGGAGCTGAAAGGAACATTATAAATCAATGAGCCTAAGGAATACCTGAATAAGAATCCTTGCTATAACTTGCAAGTGACCATTCACCCTTTGTTTAAAGATTTGCAAGGAGGAGGAACTCACTACTTCTAAAACAGACAATTTTATTTTCATACAGCTCTAATTATTTGGAGGGGTTTTCTTACATAATATCTAAATTGGTCCTTCTCCAGATTCTACCCATTGCTCCTGGTTTTGTACCACTGCAGCCAAATAGAATAAATCCAACCTCCTTTTTGATGACAACATTTCAAATGCTTGAAGGTGGCCATTGTTTTCTCCCTCAACTCCTGAAGTCTTCTCTTCTCCAGCTTAAAGAACCTCAGTTTCTTTAACTAATATAGATTGTTTTCTCCATTCTCTCTCTATCCTGATAAGAGATGTTATTTCTTTCATATGTAAACAGTTTGGTTGCTGAAACCAAACTTTTATGACAGGGAAATCAACTGGTGAAGAAATATAGTCTCAGATAAAATGTGAATGAGACAAACTGTGAAGAAGACTATATAGAGAACTGAACAGACCAATTTGTAGACAGAGAAATAACTGAATAAATGATGACTTAGGACATTATCGTCTCAATTTATTTACATATGACTTTTTTTCTAAGCTTAATTTAAAGGTTCTTACTAATGAAATAGGATAGCAAATAATTGGCAACTATGGGAAGATTAAATAAGGACTATTAGGTTCATACCTGACAGAAAGATAGATTTCTTGAGGTTTGCCTAATGTGATGACTAACCAGCAAAGGGTTCTGATTTGAATCATTGGGAATATGAAAATGTAAACTATGAAGAAGTTAGCAGGAGAGGAAACTGACAGGAATACTTCAGCTGCTTTGCTGGGAGCCTAGCGATTGAAAAAGAGGCATTGCTTTACTGTTTGTTTGAAGAAATAGTTGAAATAATTTCTGGTAAACTCTCTGAAAGATGGATTAATTTTGCTGCTATTTGAGCTTATTGCTATCTAGTATCATCTTTATGCTTGAGAGAAAAAAACCTGAAATGCCTGGTTGCTCTCTAATACCTCTCTAGTTTAAGAGGAAGAAAAGGAATGGGGGTGGAGACAGAGATGAGCTTTGCAACTATTTTGCAATGGGCTCTGCTTTGCTGTAAGAAATGGCTTGACTGGCTGAAAGTTTACTGGACCATTCAGAATTCTGCCAATGGAATTGCTTACTGGGCTTGTCTGAAGTGTACAGATGGCCAACCTGAGGCAGCCTGTGGTTCTCTGGCTCAAAGGGAAGTGACTATCACTATAGTAGCATAACATTTTATCAGCACCCTTTTAAAGGAAGCTGTGAATTAAAAGAACTTATCCCTGCTTCGTTAGCTCAAGAGGAACAGATGAAGGGAGCTACTATGAAACAATCAAGAGAACTAACTCGTCTATGTGGCAAAAATAGTGAGAAGATTTTATAGTAAGGGTGAAAAGTCTATTGAACTTAATGATAGCTGGTTATCTAAAACATTAATTTTAGTTAGTTTTAAACTTTGTTAAAGCAATCCAAAATTTAAATTTAAAAGCTATACAAGGACCTATACAAGGACCCACTTTTAAGTTTAATCTATATAATTAACATTTTCTCCATCACTTTTTTTGCATCACAAAAGTGCTTTATTTTTTAAATTAAATTTTATGTTTATTTTTCACAAGATTTTGAGTTACAAATTTTCTCCCTGTCTTTCCCCTACCCACCATCCCAAAATAGTGATCCCACTGTAATACCCCCTCCTCCAATCTGCTCTCTCCTATATTCCTCCCCATTCCTCCTCCAACTTTCCAGTAGTGCAAGATGGATTTCCACACCTGAGTGCCTATATATCTTACTTCCCAGTTGCATGTCAATAATAATAAAAATAATAATTTTTAAAAAAATATTTGATTTTAAAACTTTGAATTCCAGATTCTTTCCATTCCTTCCTCATCACCTTACTGGAAAGATAAGTAATTCAATATAGGTTATACATGTGTAGTTACACAAAACATTTCCATAGTGGATATATTGTGAAAGACTGACTATATTTCCCTCCATCCTATCCCGCCCTGCACTTGTTCTATTCTCTACTTTGACCTTGTCCCTTTTCAAAAGTGTGTGCTTCTAACTACCCTCTCCCCAACCTGTCCTCCCCTCCATCATCTTCCCTCTTATCCCCTTCCCCCCTACTCTCCTGTGGAGCAAGATACCCAATTTACTGTGTATGTCATTCCCTCCGTAAGCCAAATTCAATGAGAGTAAGGTTGACCCATCCCCTTTTGCCTTCTTGTTCTTCCTTTCCATTGTAACAGTTATCCCTTGCCTCTTCTGTATAATTTACTCTATTCTGTCTCTCCCCATCTTCTCTCATTATATTCCTCTCTCACCTCTCAATTTCACCTTTTAAATATCATTCCTTCCTATTCAATTGATCCTATGCCCTCTGTCTATGTATACCTGTGCACATATATACACACACTCACATATGTATTAATACACACATATAACATCCTATATAGACATATATATGTATGTTTACATATATATATGTATACATTTATATTCCCTTCAACTATTCTCATACTGAGAAAAGTTTCATTAAGTTATAATTATAATTTTTCCATGTAGGCATGTAAATAGTTCCACTTTGATAAGCTCCTTATGATTTCTTTTCCCTGTTTACCTTCTCATGATTCTCTTGCTTCTTGTATTTGAATGTCAAATTTTCTATTCAACTCTGTTTTTCTCATCAAGAATGCTTGAAAGTCCTCTATTTTATTGAAACATTATACTCACCTTTTCTGGGTGGGTGATTCTTGATTTAATCCTAGTTCCTTTGATCTCTAGAATGTTATATTCCAAGCCCTTCGATCCCTTAATGTGGAAGCTGCTAGATTCTGTGTTATCCTGATTTTGTTTTCACAATATTCAAATTGTTTCTTCTTGGCTGCTTGTAATATTTTCTCTCTGATCTGGGAACTCCAGAACCTGGCTATAATATTCCTAGGAGTTTTCTTTTTTGGATCTTTTTCAAGAGGTGAATGGTCAATTCTTTCCATTTCTCTTTTGCCCTATGATTCTAAAATATCAGGGCAATTTTCATTGAGAATTTCTTGAAGGATGATTTCTAGGTTCTTTTTTTGATCATGGCTTTCAGGTAGTCCAATAATTTTTAAATGATCTCTCCTGGACCAATTTTCCAGGTCAGTGGTTGTTCCAATGAGATATTTCACATTGCCTTCTATTTTTTCATTTGTTTGGATCTGTTTAATAGTATCTTTATTTCTCATAAAGTCATTAGCTTCCATTTATTCCAATCTAATTCTGAAGGAATTATTGTCTTCAGTGAGCGTTTGAAATTCTTTTTCCATCTGGCAAATTTGGCTTTTTAAGGCATTCTTCTCCTCATTGACTTTTTGGGCCTCTTTTGCCATTTGAGTTAATCTATTTTTAAGTTGTTATTTTTTTCAGTCAGGTTGTTGACTCTCTTTTCATGATTTTCTTGCATCATTCTCATTTCTCATCCAAATTTTTCCTTCACTTCTCTTACTTGATTTTCAAAATTCTTCTTAAGCTCCTCCATGGCCTATAACCAGTTCATATTTTTCTTGGAAGCTTTTGGTGTAGGAGTTCTGACTTGGTTGTCTTCCTCCTGATCCATGCTTTGATCCTTTTTGTCCCCAAAAAAGGAATCTAAAGTTTGAATGCTGTGCTTGCTTTGCTTCCTTTGCTTGCTCATGTTGCCACTCAATTACTTGACTTTTGAGTTTTTTTGCTACAGTAGGACTCTGCTTCCAGAGGGGAGAGTTTTTGCCAAATTGCTGGGGTTTTCACAGTTGCCAGAGCTATTAGGAGGGTGCTGTCACTACAGCCCCCACACACTCTGGCTCACTGGTCACACACCTCAGGACCACTACCCAAGACTGAGCTCCAGGTCCAGGCAGTTTAAAGCAAGAGACATTACCCTCTGCATGGTTGCTTGGCCCCCCTACAATACTCAGGCCAGGAGCTCTGAAACAGCCATGTGGAGGTGGCTACATGGCTGCCACACCTCCACCACTTCTAGCTCTAGGGGCAGAGGCTGCCCCTCTGTCTCCCCCAGTTCCAACAGAGTTCTACACTGACCTCTCACTTTGTCTTTGGCATTTATGGGTTGATAATTCTGGAAACCACCACTGCTGCTGGTGATCCACTGTCCCAAAGTTCACTGTAGCCACTGGTCAGGGCCACCCTGGGGCTAATGAACCCTTCCTGTCCACCTTCTAGGCTGCCTTCAGCAGGAGATTTGTTTCTCTCTGCCACATTGTGGGTTCTGCAGCTCTAAAATTTGTTTAGAGTCATATTTTATAGGTATTTGAGGTGGTTATGGGAAGAGCTCACTGAGTCTTCCTGCTTTTCCTATGCCATCATCTTGGCTCTGCCCCCATCTCCATCACTTTCTTAAGTCTATATGATCAACAACAATAAATCAGCATGTCACTCATGGAATCTTCTCCTGTCCAGCCTATACATTTCTGGTTCCTTCAAACAATCTGCATATGGCATGGAGTCTTTGCCCTTCACTATTCTGTTTTCTCCTCTGTGTTATTCCTAAACTACAGCACCCATACTGTGACTGAATGTAGTATACCATATGTGATCTGAATGGGACTGAGTATAATAGTACTCTCAGATCCTTATTCCTAGAAACTATTTCTCTCTCAACAGAGCCCAAGATTGCATTAATTTGTTTTGACTTTCATATCATGTTGCTGATTCAGATTGATCTTACAAATCCACTTAAATCTCTTGTTCTTTTTCCAGTTGTTGTCTGACCACGCCTTGCCAATCTTATATACTTGCAAATTTGATTTTTTAAAGTATAAGACTTTACATTTATCCTTATTAAAAGTCACTTTATTAGATTTATCCCAGTGCTTTAGAGCAGTGGTGTCAAATTCAAATAGAAATAATGTTACTAAACCATACATAAGAGTCACTGAGTAACCCATAGGAATTTAGAAAATCCCATGCTAACATTATCAATGCTTTATTGAACTTTTAGTTTTGTTAAATATTTCCCAATTACATATTAATCTGGTTCAGTTTGTACTCAGGAATGTCGAGGGCTGTGTGTTTGATACTTCTGCTCTAGACTGTCAAGATCTTTATGGATCT
The DNA here is from genome assembly GCF_028583685.1 of Petaurus breviceps papuanus. Lineage (NCBI taxonomy): Eukaryota > Metazoa > Chordata > Mammalia > Diprotodontia > Petauridae > Petaurus > Petaurus breviceps. The sequence continues at coordinate 8,086,232 of NW_027186645.1, read as the reverse complement.
GGATGCTGTCATCCATTGTGTTAGCTACCCACCTCAGCTTTGTCTGCAGACAAGCATTAATTAAGTGCTTCCTGTGTGTCAGGTCCTGACAAAAAAGGGCAAAAACAGAATCCTTGCTTTCAAGTTCTAATGGGAGAGGCAACATGCAAATAATTTTACATATACATACATACATACATACATATATATATATATATATATATATATATATATATTCACAAGATCTCAACAGTATAAGTGGGAGGTAATCTCATGGCAGGGCAGCTAGGTGACACAGTGAATAGTGCTGGGCCTATAAAACTCATTTTCCTGAGTTCAAATCTGACTGCAGACACTTACTAGCTGTGTGACCCTAGACAAGTCACTTAACTAATTTTTTCATCTGTAAAATGATCTGGAGAAAGAAATGGAAATCTTCTCCAGGATCTTTACCAAGAAAACCACAAATGGTATCACAAAGTGTAGGACATGACTGAAATGACTGAACAACAAACATCAGGGAAAAAGTACTTAAGGGAGAGGAAGAAGGGGGAAACTAGGAATGGTGTCCTACAGAAAGGATTTGAACTGAATCTTCGGGGAAGCCAGGAGGCAGGGGTGAAGAGGGTTTGTATTATAATAATGATAATAAAATCATGTTAATAGTGTCCATTATATGCAAGTGCTGTACTAAGCACTTTATAAATATCTCATTTGATCCTCACAACAACCAAAGAAGGTAAGTGCTATTATGATCCCCATTTTATACATAAGGAAACTGAGGTTAAATGACTTGTCCAAGGATGCACAACTAGTCAAGTATTTGAGGCTGAATTTGAACTCAAGTCTTCTTCATTCCAGTGTTCTATCCATTGTACTACCTAGCTGCTATTGCCATCACCACCACCAACACCATCATCATCATCATCATCATCACCACCATCATAGCCAGTACTGATATAGATTTTACAACGTACCAGGTACTTTGTTGAGGGCTTTATAATTATCTCATTTGATACTCACAACAACCCTTGAAGGCAAGTGCTATTATGATCCACATTTTCCAGAGGGAGAAACTGAGGCAAACAGAAGTTAAGTAACTTGCCTATGATCACATAGGTAGGAAGTATCTGAGGCTGGATTTGAACTCAGGTCTTCCTGACTCCAAGCCTGGCACTCTATCCATTGCATCATAACCTAGGTGCCTCTATCATCTATACATCTCATAAGAGTGTCATTGATCCCTTTATACAATTCATTGATAAGAATATTCAATAGCACAAATCAAGCACAAAACACTGGGTTCTATTTCCACTGGGAGTCTCCTATTCAGTCAGCATAAAGTCGTTGACAAGTAGACTTTGAGTCCTGCCATTCAACTGACTCCAAATCCATCTAATTCAAATATAATCTAGCCCACATCTTTTCATCTTCTTTCACAAGAACACTATGTGAAATTTTGTTAAAGACTTTACTAAAACTGAAATAAATTAAAACTAGAGTTTCCCCTGATCTACCAGTTTAACATTTCTGCCAAAAAAGGGAATAAAATTAGTCTGGGATGATCTATTCTTGATGTATCTATGCTGGCTCTTTGTGATAACCACTTAAAAATACTCTCTTGTAATCTCTTTCATGATCTCTTATAAAATATTTTTTTCTAGAAATCAGTGTCAAGGTCATTGGTCTATAGTTTTCAAACTGTATTCTCTACATACTCCCTTTTTAAAAATTGAGGGACATTTTCTTTCTTAAGTCCTGCAGTACCTACCCCATTTTTTTAGATCTTTCACCTGTCAGTGTTCAGCAATCACATTTAACAGTTCTTTGAATCAATTGTTAAGCATTTATTATTAGCCTACTACATGCCAGACATTGTATTAATGCTGGGGATACAAAGAAAAAGTAATCAGTCACTACCCACAGGCAGCTTATATTTGTAATAGGGGAAACGACACGTATCTAACCAGACACACTTAGGAGACATACAGAAGAGATGGGAAGCAACTTTAGAGAAGAAGGTTTCTCAGCTGGGAGGGGCAGAGAAAGCCTCCAGCAGAAGGTGGCATCTGTGCTAAGCTGTGATGATTCTAAGAGGCAGAGATAAGGAAGGAGAACATTGAAGACTTGTAGGACAATCCTTTGGGTCAGGTGATTTGAATTCATCAAGAACAGATGGGTAGGCACTTTTTTTTTTAATTTTGGGAGGCAATTGAGGGTAAGTGATTTGCCCAGAGTCACACAGCTAGTAAGTGTCTGAGGCTATATTTGAACTCGGGTTCTCCTGACTCCAGGGCCAATGCTCTCTCCACTGCACCATCTAGCTGCCCCTCAGGTA
>NW_027186645.1:8037864-8083905 GCF_028583685.1 Petaurus breviceps papuanus | reverse complement strand
CATTTATCTTCAGCTTTTGTAGACTTAGTTTCTCTCACCTCCTCACTGAAAGATTAGCAAGTGATCAAGGTATAGCTACTTCTGAGGCTTTAAGCACCCACAAAGTCTGAGACATTTAGACTTCATGTAGCTGGGACTTTTTATGTTTCTAGATTACCAGGAAACTGAATTAGGGAAAGTAGGGTCAATAAGGTCCCAGGGGCAGTTTTGTCTTGGGCCTATCCCATGTTGGAAACAAGAGGGGTAGTGTAAGATCCAGTCAGGTTCAGGGAGGAGGGTGGGAGACAGTTTAGTCTTCTTTTAGGTAATGCCTCTTCATGTTGAGGGTGGGAAGAAAAAAGGGAAACATTGGTCCCATCACAGGGAATAATAATTCTCAGGCTATGTACACCTCACATGGTTGTGATGAAGGTACTTTGTAAACCTATCCTATTCCCCCTATCCTCTATTATGTAGGGCTACATTATAATCATTCACCTTTGTTTATCTTATGATAGACACCCTAGGGGATTCTACAGCAAGGCAGGCACTCTCACAACCATCCCAAAGGGCTCAGAACATCTCCCTTCCCATACAAGAAATAACAGCTGATAAGAAGTATTCTTCCATATTTTAAACACAACCACTAAAAGATTCATGAAATGCAGGTTATGTTAAAAAGGTGTTTCAGTTTGATGCATACCTGATTATGGATGAAGGGGTCATGTCTCTCCATACTTAAATTGGAATTATGAATTTCCGTTTCAAAGTCTCCTGGCCCACAGTGATTAAAAGGGGAAAAAAAGTTGTTAGCATGCAAAAAATTTTTACTTACTCATAAATGAATTCTCAAAGCCAAAAATCAATGAGTATTATAAGTAGAAGTTGGTCAGTGACTAGGTGGGCCAGTTGGGGAATGACTAGTCCAGGGGTGGGGAGCCTGTGGCCTCAAGGCCACATGTGGTCCTCTAGATCCTCAAGGGCAGCCCAATCCAAAGTGCCACACTTGAGCACCTAGAAGACCACATGCGGCCTCAAGGCCACAGGCTCCCCACCCCTGGACTATGCCATGGAAACAAAATATATCAAAGGGTCAGTGAAAAAGGGGAAATATAGGTAGCAGATCTGATAGAGTATAAAGAGTACTGAATGTGAAGAAAGAGGACCTAGTTTCAAATCTTTGCTCTTTCATTTACTACCTTTGATGCCTTTTGTTAACTCACCTTCACAACGCCTGTTTCCTCATCTGTAAAATTGGAGGTGGGGTAGAGAATAAAGTAGATTAATTAGAAGATCCTTTCTACCTCTAAATCTGTTTTATTATAGAAGATCCTATGTTCTTATGAGTAGAAAAAAAATCCAGAAAAGTGTGAAGTTGGGGCCAGGTAGATCTGGCAACAGGCAACAGATAAAGGTCCCAAAACACAATGTCAGGTGTCTGACATAGAGATCCATACAGGTAAGAAATGAAACATCAGGAATGTCAGGGACAAGAAATTTTGACCTAGTCCCAGGGGCTGGTGTTCAAGGACAGTATTTCTAGTCTCTGGAAGTACTGGTGAAGCAAGTCCCAGTGACTACCAAGTGGTCCTAGGAAAACAGAGGAACTGGACAGGAAAACAAGATAGAGACTCAGCCCTTGTAGGAGACTGTTTACAAAAAAATAAAACTAAGAGCTTGATTACTAGAACCATGATATGAGGTGATATCAGGACCAGAAGAATGATTCACTTGATACTGAAATAGTCATCTATAAGTCATGGACTCCTGGGCAAGAAACAAAAAACTGGAGACAATAGAGGCTGATCTTTCATCACTGCTGCCAGCAGTTGTATATGGTGAAAGGCATCGGTGAAATTCCTTCACTGAGCCTGACCTCAAAGGGCAGAAGCTTTGATCAATCAATCCTGTTCCCACTCATAGACCACTCAGTTATCTTCACATCTACTGCCCTGAAACCAGTTATAGATGAAGAAATCATTGGCCTCTTCCCTCAAGGCTCACAGCTCAGCATACTGGGAGAACTTGCCAGGACTATGTACTGCTCAGGATGTCCCACTTTACTGGATAATTGGTCACCTAAGTCCAGGGGCACCTTCCTCTTCAATAGCAATCAGAGCCATCAGTGAACATGATATTCTACACCATGTCTCCATGCCAATATACTTGCTATCTCCTATTCCTGGAATGCTTTGCCCCCTCAATTCTACTTTATTTTCCTGGCTTCTTTTAAGACTCAGCTCACATCCCACCTTCTGCAGATCTTTCATAGTTCCCCTAACTGTTAGCTTTTCTCTTCCATATACCTTTCATCTCCTTTGCATATGTCTTGTATGTGCCTAGTTATTTATACATTTTCTTCATCATTAGAATGTACATTTCTTGAGGTAAGGAACTATTTTTGCCTTTCTTTGTATTCCAAGTGCTTAGCACATAGCAAATGCCTGATAAATATTTATTGACTGACTGGCTTCCAAAAAGAAAAAAAGACAAGAGAAATGAACACCAGGATTAACACAATATCTGAGAAAAAGTTTGAAATGTGTGGATTAAGGATTCATATATAGGAATGATGGGCATGTGGCCAAGGATAGAGCACATCTAGTGAGAACCAGAAAAAATATATATATTAGTCTGGATACTTATGAAGCTGATTAAGAAAACTTTTACTTGAAAACAGAGTAGGAGGGCAAAAACTGCTCACATACATCTGCTAAGCTAAATACCACACAGAGTAGCAGATATAGGATAGAAAAGGATATCATTGGAGAGAACCATTAATTCATGGAAACTAATATTCAATAAAAAGGGTCAATGATCATACTCAGACCCCATATCTACACATGAATGTTCAGAGTTAAGATTAATAAACCAAAGGCCAGTGAGGAGATCTTAATGTAAAGAGGCAAATTCAATCTCATAGGTGAGATAGGACTCCACTGGAATATGGTGATGAGAGATTGACCTTTATTCAAAAGGAACAGATTTGATCAAAGGGACAGGAGAGCTATAAAACAAAGGAATACATAAAAAAATACAATCCTATAAGGAAATCCATGAGTCAGGGGAATGGTGGAGGTCATTTGGGCAAAGATCAATGGTGGTAGAAATGAAAGCATTTTTGTGATGGAAATATATAACAAAGCTGCTAACCAGAAAGAGGAAATGAATAATTATTGAAGTAAACAAATAACAAATTGTAAAGGAGGCATGATATAATAATATTGATGGAGGGCTTCAGCTGTCCAAACATCTACTAGCATCTTCTCTGCTAATACAACTTTGCCTTGTATTAACGATAATTTAATTTTTTAAAAGATGTAGGAAGTAACAAATGGATTATTCTAGATGTGATTATCGCCAATAAGGAGGAACTGGTTGCCAAAATATAAATGATAGGAACCTTGGGAAAAAGTAACCATACCATCTTATTATTTAGGATAGATAAGGAAGGAAAAGATTGGCAGAGTTTAACATGCACTCTAGATTTTGTAAGAGCAGATTCCAAAAAAAATTCAGAAGAGGATAGTTAACTTTTCATGGCTTAAAAAATTCTATAGAAAAAAGTCAGCTCAAGATTGGATGTTCATTTAAAAATGCTAATAAAAAACACAAATGATTCTAATGAAGAACAGGGAAGATGTCAATACAGACTAATGCGAGTGCCCAGGGAATTCATTGATCAACTTAGGTTATTAGAAGACTTGTACAAAGGATCATAAGCAAGGGCAGACAACCTAAAATGAATACAAAGGAGCATCATCATTTAAAAAAAAATGTTGCTTATGGTAAATCCCTGTAACAGTTAAGGATAACTATGAATACCATGAAAAGACTGCTCTACATGTATGTTTAGCTATGCTGGGGGTTAAAAGAATGTCGAGGACCATTGAGCACAGTGGATAAGATGATGATAGCCTATGACAGGGAGAAGGTAGGAATAATTTATCCTGTTTTCTCTAACAAGGAGGATGATTTTTTAGCCTGAGTCATATGATATTAGGCATAGGGTTTTTCAGTTATTTGTCCAAGTTCATATAATTGAGTTATTGGCAAACCAAGTGTCTTGACTCTTAGCAGATATACCTCATCATATACCTTTCTCTCTATTAAAGGCTCAAGCTTGGGCCTAGAATCCAAGACATGATGGTCTGTACGTCATATAAGCATGTGTATATGTCTGCCTTAGGGGATCTTGGCATACTTAGTAACTGTGTGACTCTCGGCAAGTTGCTTAACCTGTTTGCTGTAGTTTCCTCATCTGTAAAATGGGGATAATAATAAAAATGGGGATTGTTGTGAGGATCAGATGAGAGGATAATTGTAAAGTGCTTTGCACAGTGTTTAGCATATACATAGTAGGTGTTCAATAAATGTTTGCTACTATTAGTATTTCCTAAACCTTCCCATAATTAGCATTGGAAATGGAAGAATAAATAGGTGCATCAATTTACTGTGCATAACAATATTTTGTTATGTTCATTGTCCTCTGATTTAATGGAATTGGTACTAAAATTTTTTTTTTATCAATGACTTGGACAAAACTATACTGCCACTGCTACCATCTGTACTAATGCTACTGCTGCTGCTACTTTTACTAATACTAAGGGCTCTCTTTACATAAAACCTATGTGATAAAGGTAATAATAATTATGATGATGATGCTAATATAATAATCATTATGATGATAATTATCATAGCTAACATTTATGTAACACTGTGTACCAGATATTGTCCTAGGCATTTTACAAATATCAGCTCATTTAATCCTCACAAAAACCCTTCAAAAGTCTGGTAGTACAATTATCCTCATTTATTGACGTAACTGAGACAAACAGAGGCTCAGTGACTTGCCTAGGGTCACACAGCTAGTAAGTGTCAGAGACTGGTCTTGCTGTCTCCAGACCCGGTGCTCTATCCACTGTGAAACCTAGCTGCCTCATACAAGCATTATTACCCACACTTTGCAGATGAAGAAACAAAGGCTCTAGATGGTTAAATGATTTCCCAGGGTCACTGAAGCTAGTATGTGTCAAACCAGGACTAACTCATCTGGTTTCTGACTCTTAAAATGAATGATTTTTCTGTGATGTCATGCTGCCTTTTAGAAAAACAATAATAATTAAAATATATAAGAATAGCTTACATAGAGTTTTAAAAGGGTGCAATGGATAGAGCACTGGACTTAGAAAGTTTGATTGGAATATAGATCTCATAAAGGGATATAGTTTAAAAGGTATCTGGAAAAGTAGGTTGGAGTCACATTGTAGAGGCTTAAATACCAATCTGTATTTTACCCTGAGAGTAATGGGGAGTCAATGAAGGTTAAATGACTTGGCCAAAGTAACACAGCCCCTAAGTATCCTGAGTTCAAATCCAGTGTTAGACACTTACTAGCTGTGTGACCCTGGGCAAGTCACTTAATCCTATTTACCTAAGTTCCTCATCTGTAAAATGGACTGGAGAAGAACATGGCAAACTACTCCAGTATCTTTGCCAAGAAAACCCCAAATGGGGTAATGAAGAGTTGGGCAGGACTGAAAAAACAACAAAGTATTTTAGACCCAACATCTTGTTTGTTCCAAACAACAACCCTGTGATAAGAATAACAAAAGTATTATTATTCCTATTTTATGGATGAGGAAACAGATTCAGAGGTTTTCAGCTCAATTCAACTTAAACATTAAGTGCCAATTTTGTGCAAGGTGCTGGGGAAACAAAAACAAAAATTTAAACAATTGCAGTCTTCCATAGGGGCTTGATAAAGCATGTGCATTAGATAAGTGTAGCTTAGGGAAAATTGAAGAGAGTGGAGGTTTACAACTAAGGTGATCAAAGGTCTTGGGATGGAGGTGGTACTTCTGCTGAATCTTCAAATAAGACAAGGATTGTAAGAAAAGAAAAGGAAAAGGAAGCACATTTCAAGCCTGGGCAACATATATCTAGGGGGAATGCACAGAGGTAGAAGAGGGAGCACTGAGTGCAGAGAAAAGTAATAGCTGGAATTTTATAAAGCATTTTTAAAGATTCCAAAGCACTTTAAAAATATGATCTCATTTGTCCCTCATAACAACCCTGGAAGGTAGGAGGGTTTTATTATCCCCATTTTACAGATGCAGAAACTAAAGCCGAGGGTTGTGATTTTCTGAAGACCACACCATTTTTTATGTGCCTGAGGGAGTATTTGAATTCTGATCTTCCTGACTCAGGATGTCCTTAGAAAAGTTTGGTTGGAATAGAGAGCTCACAAAGAGAAGTAGTTTAAAAGAAATCTGGAGAAGTAGGCTGGAACCATACTGTAGAGGGCTTTAAATACCAATCTGTATTTTATCATGAAAGTAATGGGGAACCATTGAAAGTTAAATGACTTGGCCAAAGGCACACAACTCTAGTTGTCCAGAGACATGACTGAAACCTAAATCTTACTCAAAATCTGGTGCCAATTCAACTCTGTCATGTCAAACCATCCAGGACTACAAAACAAAGTAAAAGATTGGGAAGCAAGTGCTATCCCTTGTATAGTGCTTAGGTGTGACACCAGGAATTAGAATTAAAATGAACAAGTGTTACTGAACAGCTGGGGGTAGGTTGGAGAGGCAGGGGAGAACCCATCAAATAACTTTTAAGGAGCTGCTGAAATTGGATCTTGACTCCACATTAACCTCAATAAAAATGATATATAACTCGGGGAACAATTGTGTTTAACCTCATGGAGTAAGATCAATGCAATTAAAATGAATATTCTCTGGAGGTTGCCATGTAACGTGCTCCTTGTGCTCTCTGTCATTTTAAGGGCTTTGTATTTTAGTAGAACTAGAGGAAAGTAGAACTCTTTTGTATGAAATTAAAAAAAAATTATAGGCAAACAACTATTACCACAAGAAAAAAAAAGAACCTAATGATTTTGAAATACTACATACCACACTCTAAGTTCTCTTCTAATCATTCTGATTTATTCGACAGGAATTTTAAAGTAACTCCTACTTACATAGTAAGCACATAATAAATGCTATTGCATTCATTCATTTGTCCATTCAAGGTACTGTGTGGTACCGAGGCTACAAAGATAAAATTGAAACAGTCCCTGGCCCAAAGTAATTTCTATTCAACTACTCTTTGTTAAAAATGCACCTTTGTCAATATTTGATAGCTACATACTTCAATATATAAGTATTTGGAGAGACTATAAACTCTACACTTAGAGTGTTCATAGATAGCCTTTGTGAAATGCCATGATCATTTATATCCCTAACCTGGTTAGTAACCATTCGATGATAAGCCTCAACAAATTTAGCTAATCTGACCTTAGAATGACAGAGTACTCTACTGGGCCACCACCCTGGTACAGGTCCTCATCACTTCATATATAAACTATTGCAATAATCTTCTGGTTGATCTCCCCACCTCTAATCTCCCCATTCTAGTTACCTTCTAGTTGGCTGACAAATTAATTTTCCTGAAAAGCATATATGACATTGCCACTCCCTATCATAAATTCCTATGGTTCCCTATCACCTCCAGGATCCAATATAAAATTCTCTGTCATTCAAAGCCCTTCACAACCTACCCCTTACTACTTTTCTAGTCTTCTTACACTTTACTTCACACTAGGTCTTTTCAGCCAAGTGACACTGGACTCCTTGGTGTTCCTCAAAGAAGAAATTCCATTTCTAGACTCTAGTCATTTTCACTGACTCCTCCCCAAGTCTGCAATTGTCTCCCCCCTTATATATGCCTCCTAACTCCTTTAAATCCCAGTTAAAAATTGTATTTTCTATAAGAAGCCTTCCCTGATCCTCCTTATTGCTAGTTCTTTTCCCTCTATTATCTCTGATTTTCTCTGTACAGTATATAGCTTTTTGGTATAGAGTTGTTTTGTGCCGTCTATTCCATTACATTGTCAGCTCCTTGGAAGCAGAGACTTTTTACCTTTCTTTTTATCTTCAGAACTTGGCATAATGCCTGATAATAGGTACTTATTAGTAGGGCCAGTTAGGTAGCACAGTGGACAGATCACTGGACCTGGAGTCAGCAAATCCAGCCTCAGATATCTGGTACCTGCATGACCCCTGGACAAGTCATTTCACCTTTCTTTGCCTCAGTTTCCTCATCTGTAAGATGAGGATAATAATAGTGCCTACCTCTCAGGGTATTTGTGAGTATCAAATGACATAATAGTTAAAAAGCACTTAGCACAGTGCCTGGAATATTGTCAGAGCTATAGAAATGTTAGTTGTTTATAATTATTATCATTAAATGATAGGATGTATCACTATTATGGCTTTCATGACCTAGATTATCCTCTCCATCCCAATATACAACATCAAAAAAATCACATCTGCAGAGAACACACATTTTTACATAGCTATGATCCATGCATACACATTTTTTCTATTCTGAATTTTTCCTCATAATGCTATAACACATATAACATGAATTTATACAGTCCACTTATTTGTCAAGTAGCATAACTATACTAATACTAAATTCATTATGTGATTATGCCTTAGTTTTCTCAGGCATTTCTTTATTTGGGGTCATATGGATTGCTACCATTTTTAATTATTGTGGTTGGTTAAGCCAGGGATAAATAATTTGCTAAAAATATTTTACAGCCTTTGGCATTATGTCCTTGGGGTGTATTTTTTCAAGATAGAATTACTAGACCAAAGGGTATAAATACCCACAGGGTCCGTTCCTATGCTGGATTGTTCTCCTCAAAGACTGACCTCCTTATACATGACAAAATATTCACAATGCCATTTATTGTAGTAGAAACTCCCCCCCCCAACAATTTGGAAATAGAATGTATGCCCATCAATAGGGGAACAGCTAAATAAACTGTGATATGCAGATGTAACAGAAATTATGACACGAGAAACAATGAATATGAAGAATTCAGAGAAACTTGAGACAACCTGTGAAACAATGCAGAAGAAAGTAAGCAAAATCACAAGAAATATATACACAATGACTAGGAAATATACTATAAAGGAAAACAATGTAAAGAAAAAATGAGCCTAAAAAAGCCTGAACTCATTTAAATGAAATAACTGATTCTTATTCCAGAGGACTGATAGTGAAATAAACCTTCTTCCTCTCAGTAAGGAAGTGGTGAACTATGGGTACAGAATGAGGCATACACTGCCAGACACTGTTAAGGTATTGGTTTGTCTTATTTATTGGTACCTTTTTGTTGAAAGGCAAATGGCATTTTTTAAGCACCATTACCATTATCTTTTAAGTAACAACCAATTTAAAATATGACACTCTCTCCAAGGTTGTTTACCCTATTTACACTCACCATGATAGGCCATGTCCCTAGAATGCAGCTACTCTTTACTTTCTTAAAATTCTGCAAGGTAACCCTGTGGGACTGAATTTCTAGCACTATCACTTAGGAACCTCACCAGTAAGCTTCTCACTGGCAACCAGTCAGACTTAATTAGCTTTTAGAAAAAAAAAATATTACTAAGGAGATCAAGTGAGAAGAAGAGTAAGTACAAAAATATTTCTCCACAAACTAAAGGCAATCTTGCGATTTTCTATCCTGAGAAAAACTCTGTTGCTCCCTTCTGAGCTCCATACAGCTAACAGATATTAACAACTCTGACCCAAGGTGGAAATTTTGAAGTAGAGAGGATTGGTTAAAGTCCCAGCCACTGGGGTTCTTGGAGTCCTTAACTCCATGTTGAAATCTGAGCTGATGCCTTTCTCCTCTCTACATAGTTAGCTTCTCCTGCCACTAGTTGATTATTCTGGTGCTCACTGGCACTCTTCCCCTACACACAAAAGTTACCTGGAAATACTCAAGGTTCACTGGTAACTTTGAAGAATTCTGCATCTCAGAAAATTGCTCAGTTATACCAGTTCAAGATGCAGATAAACTACCACATTCAGAACACACCATCTCAGCAAGCAGTTGACTTCAACTCTAGATCTAAGCAAAGAGTTATTAAGATGATAGAAATTAAAAAAAAAGATTCAATGCAACCACCAAGATTCAAAATAAAGTACAATGGTGGTGAGACCCAAGGATAAAGAACACTTATGGAAAAATGTTGTCTCATAGAGGAATATAATGAGAGAAGATGGAGAGAGACAATGGGGTAAATTATCTCATGTAGAAGAGGCAAGGGAAAAGTGTTACAATAGAGGGGAAGAACAGGGAGGCAAAAGGGAATGAGTCAACCTTACTCTCATTGAATTTGGCTCAGGGAGGGAATGACATACACACTAAATAGGGTATCTCGCCCTATAGGAGAGTAGGGGGGAAGGGGATGAGAGAGGGGGTGATGGAAGGGAGGGCAGGTTGAGGGGGAGGGAATTTGGAAGCGTACACTTTTGAAAACAGACAGGATCAAAGTAGAGAACAGAGCAAGTGGGGGTGGGATAGGATGGAAGGAAATATAGTCAGTCTTTCACAATATATTCACTATGGAAAAATTTTGTGTAGCTACATGTATACAACCTATATTGAATTGCCTATCTTCCCAGTAAGGGTGGGTGACAAGGGAGGAAGGGAAAGAATCTGGATTTCAAAGTTTTAAAATCAAATGTTTAAAAATATTATTATTATTATTATTTTACATGCAACTGAGAAATAAGATAGACAGGCACTGGGGCATAGAGATCTATCTTGCCCTACTGGAAAGTCAGAGGGGGGATGGGGAAGGATATAGGAGTGAGCAGATTGGGGGATGGGGTATACAGTGGGATCACTGTTTTGGGGTGATGGGTAGGGGAAATATGGGGAGAATATTTGTAACTCAAAATCTTATGGAAATGAGTTATGTAAACTAAAAATAAACATAAAATTCAAATAAATAAATAGATATTTATATGTCACCCCCTCCCCTAATGTTGCCTCATAGTTCCTGGTTACTAGAAGTCCTTTCTCCTTGTAGAGTCCTCATGAAGTTTCCTTTAGGTATAGTTCTCTGCTTGACTTAGAAGGCTTATGACTTTGCAGAGATCCTAACTGACTTTTCTCTCTTTCCTAAGGAGTCATGTTCTCTGAAACAGGCTTTCCTCAATGAGTCTAGTAACTAGTTTGTCCTTGGTATGTCTTCTGGATGCATTAGCTATCTCTGATCTAGTCTCTCTAGTGATGTGGCCAATATAGGGGATGGGGGAGTGTAACACTATATCTGGGCTCATTGTCCCCTTTCCCTTGATATCTCTGGTACGGACATGAGGGCTTGCTTCCCAAGTCTGGAGTCCTTCACCAGTGTACTGGCCCATCACTGAACTAATTAATCTTAAAATATATATGTATGTATATATAGTACTAATATAATTCAGTGATCCTAGAGTATGTCTTACTCTTTCAACCAAACACAAGATTCCCATGTGGCTTCATCTAATTTCATCCAACAGTGGAAGCACTTTAATCTGCTCAAATTGATTAAGGACTTGTTCACACCTAGTTAAAACTTTTGATTAATTGAGGTGTCTGGGTCTTCTGTGATTAATTGGGGTGGGGATAGCACCCTAACCCTTAAAAATGTTACAAAAATGCATTTCTACCTGTTTTTTCATAGCCTACCCAACATCAGGTTTTTAATCACTTTAATTTATTTTGCTAGTTTAATTAGTAGTACCTTAACATGGTTTTAATTAATAGTTTTAATTTTTTAACTGTTAATGAAGTTGTACTGTTATACATACAATGACTTATAATCTGGATGTCCTCTGGAGTAAACTATACATTTTTCAATCGTTCATTAGTTAATATGGGAATTAACATATACATATGATATTTTATATGTACATATATACACATATATGTTCTTTATTCTCAGTAGTAAACTTCAATCAATTATGTTTGTTGCATGTATTTTCCCCATCCTATTGTTTTCTCCCTCTCAAAAAAATATCACAACTTTGAAGGCAAATGATTTTGTTTTTAGTTTTTCAGACTTAACATTTAACAATGAACAAGTATTCAAGGACCAAGAATATGACATTTTAGTTATAAAAGGCTAGCAAGGGTTGAATATTTCTCAGAATTTTTCATTTTACATTATGTAACAGAGCTTTCAAAAGTGATAATATTTTGACACATTCTAGAACTTAACATCTCCTCACATAACGGCCAGAGGGGGACTAGTTGTGGTCATCCTTGTTGAGGCTAGAAAAAGAGAAAAATAGCCTTCACTGAAACATGAAAGAATCGAGTTGATCCATAAACAATAGGTATCTAGTAAGTACCTACCATGTAAGAAGTACTGTACTACATACAAGGGGAGGGAGGAGATATAAATCTTAGAACACAGTCTCTGTATAAAGTCTAATAGAAAGCTACTTATTCAAATAACCATAATACTAAACTATAAACATTAAGTAGGTAAGAGAAATTTTTAAAAATCTTGAGGATTGAGGGAACACGGTGATTACCAAGTGGAGGATATTCAGACAGGCTTTCTGGAAGTGGTATTCAAGTTGAGCTTTAGAATATTAATAGGACATTCAGAGAGCTGGTGAAAGGGCATTCTGGACAAAAGAGAGTGAGGAAAGACAAGGAAGCAGGAGAACATGGTATGTATGTGGGTACCAAATAGTACAGAACACAGGGTAATAGGAAAAAATAGTATGAACTATAATTGGTGGCTGATTATGGAAGGTCTTGAATGCCAAACAAATGCTGATGGGCTTATGAAGTCCTAGCAATTAAGATATAGACACTGGGGATAAAGGAGTACTTCCATCACTGTTGCCAATTGAAGGATGGGACTTTGGAAGGGAAAGTAAGTTTTGGGAAGTAAACAGCTCATTAAGAGGATGATATTTAAGATGAGAACTTGGATTTTTGGACCAATATCTTTAAAATATAGAAATGAAAATATAGATTGTTGGCAAGATATGGATTACATCTAGTGAGAATCAGTCAAGTACATTTGCTTGGCAATTTTTCTGATCTAAAGAACTATAAACTCAAAGTGGGGGAGAGAAAACTGACTATACATATCTACCAAACTTGATTCCATAGGCATTTAATGACTATGTTGTAGAGGGGTCCATGAATTGGCAGTCTATGAAATTAAAAACAAAACAAAACAAAACAATTTTATAAAGGTTTTTCAATATAATTGTTTTCCTTTGCAACCTTTTGTATTTTATTTTATATATTTAAAAACAGCATACTGAGAAGAGGTCCAAAGACTTCATTAAGCTGTCAAAGGAATCCATGACATACAACAAGATTAAAAACCTCTATTGTAGGATGAAAAACTGAAGAGTAACAGCAGAAATATCATCCACCCACACCACCACAAATTTGGTCAGCAACAGAAGGACATGGACCTAGTTTGAAAAGCACTGACTCCTCATAAGCTGACCCCTTTAATTCCTTTGGGTGATCAGGAGGCTGGGTAAAGCAGTAGATCCTTAAACCCTGGACTAGCTGAAACTCAAGAATAGGTTTGAATACCTTTTAAGGAGAAATCATCCTAGCCTGTGAGAGTTAGGACTCCAGGAAGAGCTACAGCTCTAGGAAATAGTACTCCTTTTATGATTATGCTGTACTGTTTGCTCATATCTACAAAAGATGTTACAGCTTTATATAATTGACTTTAAATTATGATCATTTGTATTAAGTAATGAGCAAATCAAGCATTATTCTACATCTTTCAATGGGCAAAATGATAATCAAGTCATATTGAAAGAATAGGAAAAAATTTCAGAGACCCATATAATCCATTTTAGTTTTCATTTTACAATGTAGAAAGCTAAATAAGGTTTTTTGTCATTGCTCAATGATAAGAGATCAAGGTGAACATATTATCAGCTATTGGCTCTGCAATAAAGAGTTAAAATCTATTCTAATTCTAAGAATATATGGATCAAGAAAGGCTTCTTTCTATCAAGTCCTTAAAAAAAATCATGGCTTGTCAAAAATACATAAACCAGTAAGTATGTGTAGATATAAATTAAAATAGCTACATATAGTGAAAAATGCAGTGGATTTGAAATCATAAGACCTGGATGGAGGTCCTGGTTCTACCACTTACTAGCTGTGGCATTGGGCATATGACTTAAGTGAGTTTTGGTTTTTCCATCTGTAAAATTGATCTAATGCTTCCACTTTTGTTGTGACAAATATTTATAATTTGTGTAGTATAATGTATTCATACATGTACATGTATACATATCACATACATGCATACACATACATATTTATATACAGAGAGGTGTGTAGACTTGATACCCTTCCCACCATAATGAACACACAGAGTAAATAAATCCATTTACCTAAATTACTTTATCTATTGAAACATAAATCAGAAATGTTATGTAGCAAAGACTATATCAGAAAAAAATACACAAAGTGAATAAGCTCTACCACTAGGAGCAAGATAACACAGCTCAACAAAGAAAGCATCTCAGTTTTTGCCTACAAGGAAATTCTCCAAAGTCTCCAGTGAGTACACTGGGAATACAGACATGATTTAATGTGCCACTCCTCTACATTTTGGTTTCTTTCAGGAGTCTTTGTCTCCTTTCAGGGACTTGAAGAGATTCTGAAACCATAGATCTTTTCTCTAAAAGCTAGAAGCCAGAAGACAGACTATTTCTTCTCCCAAGCTTTCACCAGCTTATGTGGTTCCTGATGTGGATGTGGAATACTGGTCAGTCTCCACAAATGAGGAGAGTTTTGATTTTTAGATTACATGAATGTGTGTACATGCACACACAAATGCATACATACATAAATACCTATGTGTTAAAATTGTTTCCTATTCTGGTCCTCCTTACCACCCCTCCCCTTCTATTCAGTATAGTAAGTTTATAAGTAGCAATAGCAAGAAGATCACAAAAGGAAACCTAAAAGTCACATATGGATTGTCCCAAAGATCAAAAGAGCACACTATGCAAATTATTTCATATATTAACCAATAAAATCACATCCTGGTAATATGTGCAAAATCAGCTAAATCATCTAGGCTTTGCTGCCAGGGCCTTTTGGCCCTATGATACATAAATCTCTGACAAGTTCCAGACATCTGCAGTAAGACCAAACAGAACACCAAATGGTGCTGAAAATTTTGAGATGATGATGTGTCCAAATTATCTTTAAAGTTTTACTGACAACTTTGAGATAATCTGGATAAGTTAATAAAGTAATTCCAAGGAGGCACAGATAACAGTCTGTCCCCCACAAAACCCTGTAAAATAAGACCCCAAACTTCTGCCCCCTGAGCACTCTTCCATCCCCATCTAGGTACATGCTGCCAAGGGCTCCCAACTCTAATCCATGGTTACATGGGTGATTCTCTGTGCCTCTCCATCTACACATGCTCTTTGCCACACTGCCTGCCTTCCTGCACCATCTCATCACTCTCCACACCTGCCTCTACACTCCTCCCCACTGATCTCTCTACTTTCTGTGTCATTTGCCCTTACACCCTCTGTGCCTGATTAAAGTGTTATTTCAGCCTCACTTCCCACTGCCATTATAGTCTTTAGTACCCAAAGAACTGGGCATGCCTGCCCTATTTCATATTAAATTAATTATCATTTCAACCTATATTCATGCAGTGTATATATATATATATATATATATATATATGTATATATGTGGAAGATAGATGGAGAGATGGATGGATAGATAGATATCCTTGGAGTCAGAAAAGCTCTGAGTTCAAGAACTGCCTCTGACTTTAACTGGCTGGGTAAGTCATTTAACCTCACAAGATTCTAGGAAACTCTCTAAGGGTGTG
The DNA here is from genome assembly GCF_028583685.1 of Petaurus breviceps papuanus. NCBI lineage: Eukaryota > Metazoa > Chordata > Mammalia > Diprotodontia > Petauridae > Petaurus > Petaurus breviceps. The sequence continues at coordinate 8,068,204 of NW_027186645.1, read as the reverse complement.
GATTGCAGAAAAGGTGTCAATCTGAAGTTTCTTCTTCTGGGAGTTCTCTATAACAGTGTGTGTGTGTGTTCATGCGTGTGCACATGCACAAATGTGATGTGTACACATATACCCTGATTTCATTAGCATAAAAAAATTCTTGGTTTAAAAAAAATCCCTCTACCAATGCCAACTGATACCTTCTCTACAAATTACAGTCTTAGAGGACTGCAAAGAGCACAGAGTTTATGTGATTTGCTAAGGGTTACACAAACAATACCTGTCAAATTTGTTTGTGGTCAGTCATTTCAGTCATGTCTGACTCTTCATGACCTTATTTGGAGTTTCCTTGGCAAAGCGGTTTGCCATTTCCTTCTCCAGTTCACTTCAAAGATGAGGAAACTGAGGCAAACAGGGTTAAGTGATTTGCCCAAAATCACACAGCTAGTATCTGAGTCTGGATTTAGACTCAGGTTTTCCTGACTACCGGTCCAGTCTCTACCCACCGAACCACCTCATTGAGCATATTTGTCAGAAGCAGGACTCAAATGTAGGTATTCTTGACTCCAAGTCTAGATTGCTATCCTCTATGCCATACTATTACAAAGAGCCTATACTATTACAAAGTAAGCTTTAAAATTATTATAGCTTCATACATCAGCAAAGGTAATTAAGAGTTTTAAGGAGTGAAAGTACAATTTGATGTCACCAAATAAAGATATTTTAATAATAATAGTTAGCATTTAAAGCAACACTTAAAGGTTTGTAAAATTGTTTTGCATATTATCTCATTTAATCTTCCCCCAAATCCCATGGGGTAAGTGTTTTCATTATTCCATTTTGCAGATGGAAATAGCCCTTCAGTTTCTAGCAGGTTTCAGTTTCTCTGACAGTTGCTCAAGGTCAAAAGTCAATTAACATGAGGCAGGATTTGAACTCAGGTCTTTCTGACTCCAAATCTAGCACTCCATTCAATGCCACAAATGGTAGCATTAAGTGACAAGACAATAGAGAATGCAGCTAGAATTGACATATTTTGGTTGCTGAGGATCCTCCTACCAAGCATAACATTATTGCTGATCCTTTATATAACTGACTGGTCCTCAAATGTGAGAAAGGCGAAGGAATTGACTCCATTATGAATATGGACCTACAGATAGGTTGTAATAAAAAAAACTCATAAATTTTATTGGTATGAAAACAAATTCTACCCAAATAATATCTGAAAAAATTTTAATAACTCAACAGAATGTGTACTGCTTCTCTACTATGCTCAAACTACCTTAGAACAAATGCAAATAAGATAAATAAGCATGTGACTCAGAGAGAAACAAACCTACTGGAAACTGAGGGGCATCAAAGAAAATCCAATTATCATCTTGCTGGCTGAGGTATTCCTGTTAAACATCTAAGGGACTTGGAATTCATTATACACTAGTGACATTTCAAAAGACAGATAACCATCATATAACTGGAAGATTTTAATCTCAATAACAAATGATAACAGTGTACTTGGCTAGTTCTGGTTATTGTTATTGTGTATTAAAACCAGATTAATCTAAGCTATAAAACTAAAATAATAATACTTTGGGATTTATAGAGTACCTTTTCTTAAGTTCACCCCTTCTTTTCCTCTGGTACTTAGAAAGCCAGTTCATTTCTCTCTGGTGTCATTTTCAAAGTAAAACATAAAATTCACCTGTTAAATCCCTTTCCTTCCCCAATAAATTTTTAATACTATTCCTGCCTCACCACAATCCTTTACAATTATATAGCAACTTTTATATGTAGGCCTCCTACTGTTTTGCAATCATTAATTAAGTCTTGCCCTACCCCTGTGAGGGAGGAGACAAGTATTATATACCCTGTAGTCCTCTGTTGCTGAGGTGGTAGAATGAATGACATTTGTTGCTGTCATTTAGTATCAGCACATGGTGTTCTGACCTGTGGGAGTAAAGGATGTGCTGATTCCGCCAGAAATGCAGATGATGCAGAGCTGTCAGTATGCTCTATTGAAGGAGGATGGGGTGCCCTTTTCTCTAAAATAATTCCATCTCTCCCTCCCTCTCTCCTTTCTCCCTCTTCTCTTCCTCTCCCCACCAGCCTCAGATTGTAACTATATATTCAGCGCCAAAGCAATCTGATAAGAGGGGGGAAAAGATAGTTTCATGATATTTTGCCCATTTAATATTAAATAGCTGATTTAATTACTTTTTTGTTAAACTAAATGATTTTTTAAAAAAATAAGTTGCTCAGGTTTTATGAAAAAGGGAAAAGAAGAGACTTATCCTGATGTGCCACTGTCCTCCAAGTAAGAGATAATGGGTTAGAAATCTGGGTACTTGAAGGTAAGAATGTACCTTCTGGGTCTATTAGGGCTACATTGAATTTTGCAGGTGAATTGTTTTGAAAAATCCATTTTCAAAATGAAAAGATTTCTGAATCTCCTCGTGTTTTTTCCTCATCTTTGACTAAGAATGCTAGTTTTTGGAACACAAAGGATTCAATGTAATGTTTATTTCAATGCAGAGCAGGCACACATTTAAATGGATCACATCAGAGTTCTACCAGCTGTTTTTCTTCAAGAATATTTGTTTCAACTAAAGTCCCAACTGCAGCTAATGCCAAAATTTCTAGATAATGGCCACATTGGCTACATACATAGACAGTGTCTTATATGTGCTTCAGTGTTTAGCAGAATGTTGCTATTATCTGTTCCTTGGGTAATGGCAAAATCTTTTACCTATGTTCTTTTGACTCAGCATATCATTTTGTCTAAAGTTACAATTAATTGGCCAACGTTAATATTGGACTTTACGCATATATATGTTATATATGTATATATACATACATACAAACACATATACATATCATACCTATATTACACACATGCATAATATAAGACATATAATATCGAAATACATACTTAATATACATCAAACTAAAGCATGTACAAGACCTATGACATGTATCTAAGTTTTGGTATATTTTCTTAAATGAAAGTTATCATTGGGAAAATTTGTTTCCATACAGTAGTGTATACTGTTATGTACTTGGAGCCATTTACTGAATTATTTCGATCACAAACGGTTTTGCCTTTGTGTGGGTGCTAAGTATCTGAGGCTGGAACTGATCCCAGGTCTCCCGATTCTTACTCACTACACCACCTGGCCACCCCTGTCTTTTAAAATTAGCAACACTATAGCAGCATTTCCTCTGAAGTAAATGAACAAAACAATGAGACTGTTGTGAAAGTATGAAACTTCCTGGTTTTAAGATTGCGTACTTGAGTAGCTAAATTTTCACATTTGCTGAAGTCTAATTTTTGGATTAGTCAATGGGTGGCACAGTAGCACTGGACTTGAGGTCAGGAATACCCAAGTTCAAATCTAGCCATAGATACTGTGTGACCCCAGGCAGGTTTCTTAGCCTCTATCTGCCTCAGTTTTCTTATCTATAAAATAGGGATAAGAATCATACCTGCCTTGCATGGTTGCTGTGTGGATAAAGAAATAATATCTGTAAAGCACTTTGCAAACCTTAAAGTGCTACATAAAAAAAACTAGTTATCATTATCATTATTGTTATTTGTTGGTACAGGAAATTTGTATAAGAAAACTCACTCTTCCAATGCAGATAGAGAATACTCAAAGCAGACACTGAGAGGTTAAATGATTTGTCCAGGGTTTCGTAGTCTTAGGACTTGAATGCAGAATATGACACAGATCCTTTGTTCTATCATTTAAAGTGCCTTTTTTAGGCACTTTAGAACAGAAATCAGAGTGCTAATATATGTAATTTTTATTATGTAATACAAACATATTTATACATGTGTGTATATATATGTATTTCTGCAGTTCTGCTTTTCTACTAAAACTAGTGTGATTCTGTGTATACACACACACACACTGCAGCATTAGCTGCAGTTGGGACTTCTATTTTCCTTTACTATAGCTTATCTATATGTTATATGTATATTTATATATATATTCATATGTACAAAACTAGAGAGGCACTATGGTATAGTAGGGATCAGGAAGATATAAATTCAAATCCTGGGGCAACCTTAGTAGTGGGAGTTAGTAAGTTTCTTCACCAGGAAAAGGTATATATTTATGCAGATATAAATCAACTATGAAGAAATATTTGTTGATACCAGTAAAGAGAGGATGATTTTCTTAAATATGTAAGCAGCTTCCTCTGGGAACTCAAGATGTAGAATCAAAGAGAAAGCAGGTCTTAGGTAGAAACTAAAGCTGATTGCATCTGATTTTATAGCATCAAAGGTTGACTGCTTAGACTGTACAAAAGTTACACACATTTTTTCCCCAAGCACCTGAGAAAAGACAAACATTGTTTTTCTTCCATCTCTGCCTTCATTGTAATCATTTTATTTGCACACTTGGGAGATTGATGGGACGTTTTCAGAGAGGGCAATGTCAATTGATAATCATGATTCTATAAACCTAGTGGAATTGTTTGTGAGCTGATGACAATATCCTTTTGTGGGGAATACCATAAACAATTCACTGGATAAGTAAAAGCTACAGAAACTGATCTCATATATGACTTCTAGTTTTACAAAAAGGCTCCTTTTATCACTGGCTAAACCATAGAATGATATAAAGGCTAAAAGACTGAAATGGAGGGAAGACAGTGATGGAAGAAGGGAGAAGGGAGGGTCAGGGTTTGCTTGGCTAGTTGGGCAGGACTAATTACTGTTTAACTCTCTGCAGTGTGCTCATTGTTTACTCCATCCCTGAGAGACAGGCTGCAACATTAGGGGAGGGGACCACTCGTTTTTCCCCTTTCTTCTTATTTTGGGAACTGCTTATGAATAAAATGGCAACTGCCTTGTAAGCAGTGGGGCCAAGTGACAGTCAAATCCCCCATCCAGGAACAGCTGATTTCTGAATAGGACACAATGCCTGTCTTGTTTTTCTTTGTTTGCTCCTGTCTAATCAGTCACCCAGTGGGCAGCCTCTGAGACTTTAAGAAGGTAGATGCTGGTGACTCACTTAACTAAATCCAAAATTCTTTTCATCCCTAACCCTGGGACATCAAAAACAGAAATCGTGTCTGAAGCAAGAATAAAGAAAGCAGGCTTAGACCAAAAGGAAGATCCTCATCTTTCTTGGGTAATGCCAGTTGCAATGTTATTTCTTCAAAAGAAAGAAGCTAGAAAGCAGCTTTTCTTTAAACAGGTTTGAATTAAACTTTTGAAGATTCCTCAAATGCCAAAGCATACAAATAGCCCTTAGGTGGATATTCCCACTCCTGTAGATTTGAAGCCTGAGTCTACATACATATAGTAAAAGGAGAATTGAAGTAATTACCAGAATAATTTAAGCCAAAACCAAGCCCAAGCCATTTTTGCCTCATTTATTTCTATACCTCAGGCAAAGGTAGTTTTGTAGATTCATTATCCAGGTAATTGGTTCAATTTCCACCTCATTCTGTGGCTACATAGGGACATAGCCTAAGGAAGTGTCTAGGTAACAAGAATACTTATAACCAACCCATGATTTGGACAAGCACATCTTTTTATTACTGACATAGTGTATGCCACTCAGACCAGGGCTCCAACAAACAGCTTATGGAGAGTGCAAAAACAGGTCACACATCTAGCCTGAGAAAAAACAGGTATGAGTATTGATCATTTCTCCTTCCTAATGCCTTCTCCTCGGTGCCACCATTTTGGCTATGCCCCAACTCTACAAGCATACCTACAGAGTACAGTCAGTCCTGCTATAACACAACATATGCATTCTTAAAAATCACTCCTCTATGCAAAATTATGCAATAAAAACCAAAGGACTTATGGCAGAAATAGGGTCTGGAGCACAACTCTCAGAAATTTCATCAATGATACCTAGACACACACACACAAAGATAAGAACCTAATTTTAAAAAAGATAGCACAGTTTTATATATGTTAAGTGGTTTAAAAGTACATAAACACTATAATACATAATGGTAATATCTTCAGTCTTGGCTATTACTGGGCCTGTGCCCCAGTTCCCATGGCCCAGGCTGGCAAAATTGATGGACCCTTATTGGCAGGAAGGTGATCTTGATAGGCTCCTGAGTTGCAACTCGGGGACTGGGGGCTGGGAGCTTTGGCAATGGCCATAGAGGAAGGTTTGGAGGTGGGGAGGGTGGGGAGAGGGTTACAGACTAGCCCTCCTCCGACACCAGAAGATATACAGTCAATATAGGAGACCTGAGGTTTGCCAGTAGAAGTGGGCCTTAGGAGGGTTGTAGCTTGTTAGTTATTCTGAAGTGGTGTAAAGAGGGTAACTTGAAATCGGAAAGAAAGTGGTAACATCAGATGTAGACTGGTGTGGCTCATTGTTCTTTGTATCTCCCAAAGCTTGGAACGGTTTTCTGCTTCTTATGGATGAAATCCCCCAGAAAAAAACAACTTTATGCTCAAATTGTTCCCTGATTCATCCATTGCATTGGAACCAATTCTTAATTTTAAGAATTTTAGCAGAACTGACTGTTGTTTAGTATTATAGGGAACTAAGTGACTAAGGACACAGGAATTATGGCGTCATGAACAGAGAGAAGTCCTTGGAGTAAGGAAGATAGAGATTCAAGTTCTGTCTCTGACACATACTGTCAGAATGACCCTGAATAACCTCTCAGTGTCCTGGCAATTCTCTAAGACTAAAAATTTAGAGATGCATTGATTTCCATGAGTCACATGAACATCCACTTCAGAAATCACAGGTCTTGACAAAGAACAAAGAAGCAAAAAAAAAAATCTAAATCATTAATTGAAGAATTGCTCCCCCCCAAAAAAACCTGGAAAATAAGAACATAACCAGTATTATTTTGAAATGTGTCACATGTAGTATCCCTCCTCCCACCCACATCAGTCCTTGCAAAACCCATTTGACTCATACAGTGGCTTTGAAGCTCAACTGTCTCATCCCTTTGACCCCCTACTTTAAAGATCATTATAGTCTTCACCTGTTTCCCCAGGTGTCAGCAATCCCCTCAGATTGTGTTAATTTCAAATTACTGGATTTGCTCTCAATTCCACTGCCCATTAGATAAGGCCTGACTCCAAGGCCAGCACCTGCAGACCACATTGGCTTGGCATAAAGTCACTGATAGCACCTCTTTGATTTCCACTTTCCAACCACTTATGCCGTCACTTGACAGTAGTGTGATCCAAATCATGTCTTACTAGCTCATGGAAGAAAAATGTCATATACAATGGAATCAAAGGCCTTAGTGAAGTCTAGATATATTACACCTACCATTTCCCCCTTGTCAGTCAAAGAAAAAAAATTAGTCTGGCAGGATTTATTCTTTGTAAAGAATGTTGGCTACTCCTCAAGAACATTCATATTCACCTACTAGTTGGCAAACCAGCAGTTGATTTGTATCTACCCATATACTGAGGTTTAGCACTGCAATGGGATTGGGAATCTATAATATTTTGAATGTAGAGGCAGTCCTCTAGGAGAAGAGCTGCTACCTGGGTGCTGACATTCCAATGCGGAGGTGATTTTAACTTCTTGAAAGCTATTTAAGTCAGCACATACTGTAGCACTTGCTACAAACCCAGAATGTTTTCAGGTAAGGACTAATGAAACACTAGTGTGCTCTCAGGATTTAGCACAGGGCCTTGCTCATAATAGACTTTTAAACACTAATCTTAATCCTTGGACTCTAACCCTAATTTTGCTTAGGACTCCAATTCTTCCCCTTCCTCAGACCCTCCAACTCTAACCCTCAGATTCTAACCTTAGACCTAAATGCTTAGAATGACAGGCTGTGTGACCTTGGTCATGTTACTTAACTTCTCAGGACCTCCATTTCCTCATCTATAAAATGATCTCTAGATGATATCTAAGGACTTTTCTCTCTTGAAATCCTATTCATGATTTCCCATGGCTTTCCAAACTGACCTGATCTCCCACAATTCTGGAAAAAACTGCCTCAACCTATCATTCCGTGTCTACATTGGTCCTGTTGGAGATATTTTACCCCCCTGTGTGCCACTTTCTTCTTTCCTCTGGGTAAGATGGAGGATTCTTCCTAGGTTTACTGTGAGGAAAGCAATTATTTAAAATTTAATCTACTTAAATTTGAGGTCTCTTTAGGATGCTGTTTATTATATTTCAGCATTGTTGACTCATTAGTAAATCAGATCTCTACTTTCCACACAAATATGATTCTAATTTTGTTTTGTACCACTCCCTCTATTCTATGTCTACTGAATTTGGGAGAAATGTCAGCTTCTACTAGCTGTTGAGTATATTTTGCCTTCAAAATTATTAGGGGTGCCAGCACTCCTGAGATTTTTAGGCATTGACCAGAGTACCTGCAAAGCTGACCCTCCCCCCTCATAAAATGACAGTTTTGATCTAGGAAGAGAGCTTTTCTATGGAAATAAGAACATATGCCATAGGGAATACTAATCTATCAAAATGATTCCTATATAAAATGAAAGGGGGGGTGAGAGAAAAGGAGGGAGGGGAGAGGAGGAGGAGGAGGAGAAGAAAAGGGAGAGTAGGGAGAAGGAAATAGAAAGGAAGGAGGGGAGGGGGAAAGGGAGAGAATGAAGAGTCCCAATCACTTCTCTCTTACCCAGAAAGGCAGCCACCTATCCACCTCTGTACACAGAGACATTAAGGGTCTGGTGGGTTTCCTGCTACCTCATTATTTCAAGAATCACTCAGTCATTAGAAAGAGAGACAGCAAAGGTCAAGAGTGAACATTGCAAAGAACCTGGCTGAAACTATGTCTACTACTTCTAATCACTCAGTTACTTGCTTCTAGCTCAGTTCCCAGTATACAGCAAGTACTAAATAAATGCTTATTGAATGACTGACATTGTTACCAATTGAGAGGACAAGGTTGTACCTCAGCTAAAACTCCAAGCATAGACTACTATGGGAAGCTTTGTCGATGGAAGGAATCAGTTTGCTTTGGGGAAAGTTAGCCTACATTAAATGAAGAGAAACCTATTTCATTGAATCCAGGCCATACCACTCCTAGGGCCATTGAGTTAAGAGGGGTCTCCTTCATTCAATAAAATAAAGTGCCTGCACTGGCAGGAGCTAAGGAGGGGTAGGTTCTTCCATAGAACCCTCCCCATTCAATCAGTTAAGCAAGTGACAACCATTACAGTGTGAGTTAGTGAATTAATTTGTGAAAATATTTTATTAAGTTTACTATGTGCTAGGCATTGTGCTAAGTGCAGGAGATGCAAAATGAGACAGTTCGTGCCCTCGAGGACCTTATGTTCTAATAGAAAGAGATGACATTATAAAAAAAAAAAAGTGGTGGCTAGAGAACGGGCTTTTGTCTGGGAAGTCATGGGAATGGGAAGCAGAACATTAGGAAATACCAAGAAGAACACCTGGTAGGAAATGAAGTGTTGGCTAGAACTTCTGAAGCCTCTATAAAGGGAAGCTTTGGGAGAAGTTTTTTGCTCAGTCTTCCAACCCTTCTTCAATCAAAGGAGAAAGCCAGCTGAGGGTACTGATGAGGTGTGAGTACCACAGCTGAAGCAATCTCCATGATGATGAGTTTCCTGGTGATGAGCTTATCCTGAGGGGACATAATAATGGTAGAGTCAAAACCAAGCAGCTGGTGGGAAATCAAGGTGTCAGTTTTTAACTATAAAATTATCTAAAGAAATCAGTGAGTTGCATGAATAAGAAAGTATTTATTAAGCATTCCGTGCACTAAGCTAAGCCCATGGAACATAAATACAAAGGACAGACAGTCCTCAAACTGAGCTTACATTCTAATGGAGGAGACACCTTAACATCAGCACTATCACCCCTTTCTCAGGTGCTCTGCTGGGAATTCTTTTTCTCTTTAGGGGAACTCGATCCAAGAGAAGCCTTGGAACCAGGAAAGCAGGAATCAAGCCCATCACTTCTCTTCTTTGGGATTCTTGGTGTATTTAACAGGGTAATGCTATAGACTTTTTTCCTGTTCAAATATGTACAAAGAAATAACATAAATAAAAGGCCTAGAGTCATTTTCTTAGAATGGTTACAATTAAATATTGCAACTCAGGCTCTTTGAATTAGAATGAAGAAAAAAAAAAGACAAAAACAAAACAAACCAACAACAGTGAAACAAGCTGAAATTACATTATAATGGGATGAGATGAAATGGAGATCATCTGCAGCCTAGCAACCTGCACCCCTATTATTTATGAAATTTAAAATGTGGTTAAGCCCTCCCATTCCTGATTCCTGTGGGCTGGCTTCTTTAGCCAAATGGACAGCTGAAAATGATGGAGATATGACTCTTAAAAGCATAATGAGTCTTTTCAGGAAAAAAAAAAAGATTAATTTTTCCCCAAAGGAAGTTAGTTGCTTCAGTGAATCTTACTCTATTATCTTCACTTAATAAATCCCTTGAGAATGTTATGTGCTCTTATATAATACATTTGTATATTAAGAAAAACAAAAAAGGAGAAAACTTCAGGACCTTGCCTCTTACTTTATGAGAAAAGAGAAGCTGTCATTTGTGAGCTCCCTCTTCTTTCACAACTCAAATTGCAAGATGCTCTTAATCATTTCCTGTCTCTTTTGCTCCAATCTATGATGGGGTGCATCTACTCTTGGTCAAAGCTAACCTCTCCACTTGTGCCCCTTATCTAAAGAGATGTGTATAAAGCCAGTTGCAAATCTTAAAGCTTTATATAAAAGTGAATTATTATTACCCTTTTCAATCTGTTCACCCAGGAGCTTGAGCCCTCAATCATTTCCTTTCTCTCATCTTCACTATTTCCATCTACTAATTCATTTTCTACTGCTTGTAAGTATGACCAGGTTGAAGGAGGGAGAGGAAGATAGGGAAGGGGGAAAGACAAAGGAGAGGAGAATGGGAGGGAGGGGAGAGAAGAAAAGGAGAGAGGTAGAGAGGTTAAAGAAAGGGAGAGTGGGAGAGAATGGGAGAAAAGGGAAGAGATAGCAACAGAGAGACAATAAGAGTAGGGAAAGGAGAGGGAGGGGGAGGGGAAGAGGAGAGACAAGAAAAGGGAGGAAAGAGAGAGCAGGGGGAGAGAGGTGGGGTAGAGAAGGGGAAGAAAAAGGGGAGAGGGAGAGAGAGAGACTTAGAGACAGAGAAAGATGGAGATGGAGAGAGAAGGTGGGGAGGGAGAAAGATTGCTACTTACATGGCATGGAGATTTTATAAAGAATTTGGCAACATATGTGATAAGCAATATGGTACAGCGGAAAGAACACTGACTTTAGAGGCAAATAACCGAAGTTCAAAATATAACTCTGCTCCTGTTGACCTTGAACATGTCATGTGACTGCTGTGGACCTCAACTACTCATTATTAAAGTGAAGTAGTTGAACCTGATAAAGACCAAGATCCTTCTAGCTCTAAATCTGTGATCTTTTGCTACTCAGTGACTTCAATGCAATGGTAGGCACAAGGAAAAAAAAAACATAGAAAGTTTTCCATGAAACCCAGCTAAATCAGGTTCCCCTGAGAACTTTTACAGAAAAAAAAGCTGGGAAGAAGATGAAAAATAGGCACAAATGTAACTGTGACAGATTTCCCACGGTTTTTATAGTGACCTGTTTCCACCATCAACGATAGTGAAATCACCATGTTCAGACCCTCACTGCCCAATATTCTACAAAAGTTAAGTGGAAATGAACTTAAGAAGCTGACTCTGGGAAGAGGAGCTGAGTCAGAACATGTACAAGCTGATGAGATCTGTGCTCAAGCAGATATAATTTTGAAGACATTAAGGGAATGATTTTTCAGAAAGCTCAGGGAAGTAAGATACCAAAACTTTGGAAACTACCCCAAAAAGGTAACCAACAAGATATCAGTGATCACCAGGTCATATGCTGACTTTCTCATCTCTACAAAGCTCCATCTTTCTAATACTGATATTCTCCCTGTGATGTCTTATAGCTGCAAATCACAGAACATCACTATTTCCAAATAAAAATTGAAAGTATTGGTAGCACAGAAGGCAATGGGGAGATGTGTGATATATGTAAGCAGACTAAAGCATATTGCCCACAATGAGTTGTACACAGCCCACATTTTATACTCAAGCAGTTATGTAAACAGTATTGGTCAGGACATGCATTATCAGAAAGAGGTATACCAATAACATAATATGAACAATAAATAGTAGACAGCCCAAGTTCTGCACAGACACATAAAAAGGGCTAAAATGTTTTGAAGGAGGCTTCTTGCACATTGGGTTCCTCTGTTTTAAAGGACCCTCCCTTCCTTCCTTCCTTCCTTCCTTCCTTCCTTCCTTCCTTCCTTCCTTCCTTTCTACCTTCCTTTTTTTCTTCCTTTCTTTCTTAATGCCAATAACCACACAGGAGGAAAGGCAAGACTTCAGTCTAGACTTACAGAAAGAGATGTCATTGACATCAAGAAATCATCTAAATATCTCAGTATCTTCAGTTGTGATTTACAAAGGACTGTATATATTCTGTCTCATTTAATCATAACAATAACCCTGCAATGTAGTTAGTGTGTTATTGACTCTATTTTTCAAATTATGAACATGATACCTAGGTTAAATCAATTTCCCATTGTCATACACCAAGTTAGTGGCAAAATCAAACCCAGGCCTCCTGATTCCATCTACATTGCTCATTGTATTATACCATTAGGTAGTAAACTTAAAGATACTCATTACCCTAAGGGGTAGTACTTTTGTGCTTTAATATTTTGGAGATCCATAATTTCATCAGTGTTGTTACTTCTACTACTGCTGCATATGATTACTATGGGATTGGATTTGGAGCTGGTAGAGACTGTAAAATGTTATCTTGCCCAATCCCCTCATTTTGCAATTAAAGAAACCCAGAGATTTGCCATACTTAGCTCCAAAACTGAAATTTGAACCCAGGAACTCTGATGCCCAAATTTTTATATGCTATTTCCTCTGTACCACACTGATGCTATATACCCCTCTATGACACTTTATCATGTGTAATTAACATCCATAGTGTAATAATTAATTTTTACAATAAATCCTCTGCTGATGATATACCCAGGTGTTATTACTTCTTGCTATTGTACTACTTGCACCCTCCATCTGGTGTCTCTCATTTCTGCTATGTGACTGACTCACTTCCTTTTCTTGTGATAAATATCTGTAATATTGGCTGTCATAACAATATTCAAATGCAAGTTCATGATGGTCACATGTCACAATGTATCTACATCCATTTTGCATATTTCCCTTGACATTTGGGTTATTTATTATTTTAATTCTTTCAAAAGAATAGCATTTCATGATACTGCTATTAACAAGATGGGTTTTTGCCAATAGCAAGCAGTTTGGGATTATTGAAAGCACTGTGCAATTTTCTAAATCTAATCCAGTTTAATGTCCTACTCCTACTCAATTGTAGGCCAAGTATATTGTCCATCTAACACACTTATTCAAGTAATGCATATTGATGGACTAATTTGCCAGACTGTCCATGCAGCTGCATGTCAGAGTTCAGCCAATATGCTTTATTCATTTGCTTTGTTTTTACACTGTGGATAGTTGGACCACTCTTGTTCACAATATTGTTAACATTACTGAATAGCCTTTATATTGTTACAGAGCTTGATGAAATTAGCATGGCACCATCTGCAATTAAGAGCATCTGGAGACTTTCACCAGAGATAGGAAATGCTTCTTTTGTTTGGAAATAAAGAGGTAATACAATATAAAAATAAAAATAGCTTCACAAAATTATAGATATATTCACATACAATGGATTTACCATTTACCATAAACTAGGATGTTTGAGTCTAAATTCTAATGTTTGGAGGTTGACATCTTGAAGAAAAAAATGGTTCTCCTCCTTCCCCCCAAAACCATTGCTTGGTTTTACTATCAGAAAAAGACTATTGGATTAGATGGGCCATAGTCTGACCAAGTATGTCAGTTCTAATGCTCTTATGACCTAAGAGCAAGAGATACAATACTCCTGGTCTTGTCTGTCTAATTCCTGTGTTCAGTCCAATGAGCCATTGCTATATACTCTTCTGCTTTAAGTATTTGTGTACATGAATAACCTCATTTAATGCATGTGTAAATTCATATTCACTTAAACAATTATTCATGAGCTACTTATTTTGTACATGTGGTCTTGAGTCCTCCAAAACATAATATTAAAGCTCCCCCACCATTCAGGTTGATGATGAACCCAGTCCCTAGTCTCTGACTCAGAAGGGTTTGTAGTGCCAATGCAATATTTACAGTGCCTATAATCATGATAAAGACAGTGACTATAAATATCACATGACGTTTGATCACAAAATATACCAAACTCTCCAGAGAGAGGACAGAACTGAAGCATTTATTTAGACACCAGAAAACCCAGTCCCAAAACCAGTAAGCTGATTCCATCATAATACCAAAGATATTCAGAAGCCATAATAATGCTGAGAGCCACAGCATCCTTCAGCCTTCCACAAACCAATACAAGATCAATTTTTACTCACAAACCTCTCTAGCTCCTTGCCTCAATCTTCTCTCTCCCCCACCATCTAGCTAGCTCTGACCAGCTTCCTGTGGGCTCTGCCCCACCCTTCAGCAAATTCCCTCCATCACAGTCTCCATGTGATTACATTCAGCCTATTAGGGGGCGGAGTTTACCTTCAAAGCAGGAGAGGTTTTCAAACTCCCCTCTAAGTCTATTAAGGGGCAGGGAAAATCTTCAAATTCCCATTCCCATGACAGGATTCCATCCTAATTATTACATTCAGCACAAGGTTTGTTGTATTTTTTTTTATGGGTATCAACATACCTCACAAACAACTGTATGTGGTGGGAGGCAATGACAAAGTTTTTCCAGTTCCTCTTTTAGACTCAGGACCACCTCAAAGAAATTAATATAGATGAAGATGGTATCCTCCACATTCTTCAGGGTTCTATAATTGCTATGATGGATTTGCATTTTACCTTCTTGGAAATAGGGAGAAATTGATGTTTTGTTTTGTTTTTTTTTAGCAGAGAACAACACAGTCAGATTAGTACCTTCAATATCATCCCCTACTTTTTTCCTCCTATTACCAATGCCAAACCCTCTATTTTTCCCCTTTATTCTATATCCTTTTCTCTCTTCAGTCAGGTTGGTTCATCTTCCCTTCTCTTTCTAATCTTCAGTCTCTACTCACTAGCTTTTCCACTTCCTATAAGTATGTCCATATATCCCCTATCCTTAAAAATCTGACCCTTGACCCTCAAGCTCACATTTTATAGCATTCCATCCTTTCTTTGCCAAATTCTTAGAAAAAGCTGTCTACATTTGTTGCTTCTCTCTTTCTTCACAGCCCATTCACTTTTCAAATCTTAGTTATCTAGGTTCCCCTTTCCCCACCATTTGACTGAAACTGAACTCTCCAACTTAACCAAGGATTTCTTAAATATTAAGTCCATTGAGTTTCTCTTAGTTTTCATTGTTCTTGACCTCTCTGGGGGTGTGTGAAACTATTGTGCACTTTTCCTCTTGTATATTCTCTTCTGTCTGAGTTTTCATTGCATTATTTTCTCTTGATTCTCTTCCTGTCTGATTGCTCTTCAGCATTCTTTGATTGATCAGTATCTATGTCAAGCACCTTTTGCGTAGATATGCCCAAAAGCTTTGTCCTGCATCCTCTTCTGTTTTCCCTGTACTATACTCTTTCCTTTGTCAATCTCATTAACTCCTATGTGTTCAATTATTATTTCTATGAAAATGACCTCCAAATTTGCAGTCATCCCTCATTCCTATAATCTCCTAAGTACCTATTTTATATTGTCAGCTGCCTTCTGGACAGTTCTACCTTTGTGTTTTATAGACATCACAGAAGCAATATATCTAAAAGAGAACTTATTTTCCTCTAATACCTAACTTCCTTAGGGTACCACCATCCTTCTAGTCACTCACATTCAAAGTTTCAGTTATCTTTGACTCTTCTTTCTCCCTTATAAACCTCCCCATTATTATCAGTTGCCAGGTCTTATGAATTTTACTTCCATGATATATATGTTTTTTACTTTCCATGATGTGAATTTTACTTCCATGATATTCCCTTGCTATGGGAATGGGAATCTGAAGATCTTCCCTTCCCCTTGCCCTTTGATAGGCTCAAGTGACTGAGAAGGAACCTAGGAGTTCAGAATTCAGCCACAAGACAAGATAAGGACTGTGTGGCCATGTAGGAGCACAGAATGTATTTTCTTGCTGCATCTCACAGTTTGGGACCCAGGGGGAGGGCCATGGACCCCCAAAGACCCCACCCTGTTAGTTTTGTTGCCTAGCCACCCATCAGCACTTGGAAGTAGGGGCTGGAGCAGTGTGGGGGGGGGGGGGAGGAAGGACACTCCTCTCCCCCCAAGGGAACTTTATTTGGACACCTTGGTTTTGAATTGAGGTGATCATAAAGCAATATCCTTCGTGTTTGTTTAAGGCCCTGTATCTTGCAAATGTGATGTCTCTATTTTGTTTATTATTTTATTATGTTGTACTTAATGCTAATTCAGATGTAAATAGCCTATGCAACGGGCATGAAAGGTCTTGGGGCTGAATGTTATGGGAATGGGGATTTAATATCTTCCCTGCCCCTAGGCCCTTTGATAGGCTTAAGTGACTCTGAGAACCTTCCTTTATTTGAAAATATACTCTGCCTCCTAATAGGCTGAATGTGGTCACCTGGAGCCTGTGGCAGGAGGCTTGTTTTTCTTTTTCTCTTTTTTTTAAAGCAATCAGGGGTTAAGTAACTTGCTCAAGGTTACACAGCCAGTTATTTTTGTGTGGGTGAGGAGTATCTGAGGCCAGAACCAATCCCAGGTCTCCCGACGCTGGGGCTGGCGCTCTTATTCACTGTGCCACCTGGCTGCCACATGGAGGCTTGTTTTTCAGGAATGCCCACACCTTGGTGCTTTGTGGTTGGGCAATGAGTCAAGAGGGTTGTGACATCCTCTGAGCCAGGAGAAGGCTATATATACCCTGATGTGAGGCTTTGTTTTAGGGATAACTTTGAGAAGAGTTATGTGATTTGACCAGATGAGACTCTGGGCAGCCATTGAGCCCCCCAGCTTTGAAATATTGGTGCTTCCCTGTCTGGTAACTGTGACTAGATAGGGATGTAATGGTCAGACAGTTGGAAGCCTGTCTGCTGATGTTTCTCTGTGTTTGCTTTCTGCCTGTAACTTGTTTGTATTCTCTGAAGTTTGGGTGCTGACCTGTTCCCCTGAACTAGGTAAATGTCATATGTTTGATTAAAGCAAGATTGTTTTGAGTTGCTTTCCTTTAGAAAAGCAGATCTGAGAACCTGTGTTGGCAGCCACCCTGGGTATGCTAGGGTGCTTGCTGCTACACCCCTTCTTTTTACTCACATAACATTTCACTCAAATATTGCAACTGTCTCTAATTGATATTTTTTATTCTAGTCTCTTCTTCAATGGATCTTCTACATAGCTCTACATTAAAGCACATATCTGACCATATCACTCCCTGGTATAGAAGTTTCAGCAGCTCCATATAGCCTCTAGGACAAAATACAAACTCCTTTCTTTCACATTTAAATACCTTCACAATCTGTTTCCAACCTATCTTTCTAGTTTGATTTTCTGTTGCTTCCCATCTCCCCTACTTTATGTTCCAATCAAGCTAGATTTCTTGCAGCTCTCTATACACAACATACCATCATCTGCCTCCATGCCTTCATGCAGGCTATCATTCATGCCTGGAATGTTCTCCCTCCCTTATCTCTGCCTGGCATGATCTCTAGTTTCCTTTATGTCTCAGTTCAAGTGGAACCTCTTATAGGAGGCCTACCCTGATACATCTAGAGGCTAGAGCCCTTCCATTCCACTGATATTATTGTGAATATACTTTGTTTTTCTTATCTGTCTCTATGTTGTTCTTCCCCCATAGAATGTAAACTCTTTAAGAGCGGATACTGTCTTTTTCTTCTGTCATTTAGCACATTTTCTGACACACAAATTTTTTTTTTAATTAAAGGACAGAATGTAGAAAAGAGAGAAAAAGCTAAGAAATCAATTAGAGGAATAGTCCAAATGCAAGGTAATTAGACCCTGAATGAGGGTGTTTGCAGTGTGAATAGAGAGAAAGGGGTGCATGAAAGAAATGTTGTAGAGGTAGAATAGGAATTGACAACTGATGAGGGGAGGTGGTAGCTATCTCAACAGCAATAAGTAAGTTAAGAGGAGGACTTTATTGGTGGAGTTGTAAACTGATCCAACCTCGTGGGAGAGCAATTTGGAACTATGCCCAAAGGGCAAATAAACTATGTATATCCTTTGATCTAGCAATGCCACTACTAGATCTGTAGCCCAAAGAAATTATAAAAAAGGGAAAAGGACCTACATATGCAAAAATATTTATAGCAGCTCTTTTTGTGGTGGTAAGGAATTGGAAATTGAGGGGATGCCCATCAAATGAGGAATGGCTGAAGAAGTTGTAGTATATGAATGTAATGGAATACTCTTGTGGTATAAGAAATGATGAACAGGCAGATTTCAGAAAAACATGGAAAGATTTACCTCAAGTGATACTGAGCAAAGTGAGCAGAGCCAGTAACAGCAACATTATGTGATGATCAACTATGATTGACTTAGCTCTTCTCTACAAATAAATGATCCAAGACAATTCCAAAATACTCCTGATGGAAAATGCTATCTGCATCCAGAGAAAGAACTAATGGAGTCTGAATGCAGACTGAAGCATACTATAATTTTCTTTCTTTTTGGTAGTTTTTTCCCCTTTTTGTTCTGGTTCTTATACACAATATGACTAAAATGGAAATATGTTTTATGTGATTGCGCAGATATAACCTATATTGAATTGCTTACCATCTTAGGGAGGAGGGAGGGAAAAAAAGGAAGGAGGGAGAGAGAAAATTTGGAACTCAAAATTTTATTTAAAAATGAATGTTAAAATTGTCTTTACATGTGACTGGAAAAATAAAATGCTATTTAGAAAAAAAGAATAATAAACTTTAAAAAATTAGTTATAAATGATGGCTGTCTTAGAGGGGAAAGGACACAGGGAGAAATCTAGGCAGTATAAAAACAAAAGATATCAATTAAAATAAATTTTTTAAAAAGTCAAAATAAAGAGAGAAGGGCTTGGTTTATAGGAGAAGCTGCCGAATTCAGTTTCAGGCATGTGGAGTAAGAGGCAGAAGTACGATATCTGTGTAGCTATATCCAACACACAGGTTGAGATGTAGGGCTAAGTGTGTAAATGTGTGATTCATATACAAATGATCATTAAACCAAAAGAAGCAGATAATTGGCAAAGAGATGGAGTATAGAAACATAAGTGAAGAGAGTCAAAACAAGAGCCTGTTGAACACTCATGCTCAATGGGCAGAAGGAGAATAGTAAACTAGCAAAGGAGACTCAAGAAGATGGACAGGTAGAAGGAGAACCAGGAGTGGGTAACATCCCAAATGTCAGCAAAGGAGAGGGTATCCAGAAGTGAATAGTCGATAGTGTTAAATGCTGCTGAAAGATAAAGGGAGATGAGGATTGAGGGAAAATAATCATTAGATTTAGAAATTTAAATATTTTTGGTGATCTTTCAAAGAGCAATTTTAGTAGAGTATGGTATGGGAAACAGAGTTAAAAAGAGGTAAACAGTGAATAGGTGAGAACAAAGAAGCAATATACAAAAAGGAAGAGAAATTTAGACTGACCCTCATGTCAAGTGAAAGTGTTTGTTTTTGTTTTTTAAGGAAAGGGGGGGACCTGATAATGTTTATAGAAAAAGCTAGAACACTGGGGTCAAGAAGAATTACATTCATATCCTGACTGATACTAGCTTATGACCCTGGGCAAGGCGCTTAATCTCCTTCCTGTTTGTTCCTTTTCCTAAAATGGGGATAATAATACTAATAGCTTTATTATCTACATCAAAGAATCATTGAGGATCAAATGATATAGTACATATAAAGTTCATTGCAAAACTTGAAGAATTATATAAATTCCATCTATTATTTTTATGAATGATGGGTGGAAATGCAGCAGATTGTGATCAGAAAAGGAATTTTCAGACTTCAAGATCTTGGAAGTTGAATATTTTGGATGATGATCTTAAATATGACCACTGCTGCTGACAGTGACTAATGTAGAGTAGCAATTAAGGATGCTGATGAATTGAAAAGCCAGGGTATTAAAAAGGGTGATCAATATTAAGGTAGAAGTGTAGAAGAATAAGTTCAGGGATTGGAGGGAAAAGGAAGACTCTAAAGAGGAGAAAGTATAACTGATAGCAAACAGCACTCTACTTGGCATATAGTAGGCACTTACTAAATGTTGATTAATTGATTGACAATAAGGATCTGGACAGAGTACCCGTGTTTCCCGATAATAAGACACTGTCTTATTATTTTTTTGGAAAGAAAAACACCAGAGGGCTTATTTTCAGGGGAGTGCTTATGTTGTCCTGCCTCAGGTCTCCTCCACAGCACTGCTCTCAATGGCGCCAGCAAGCAAATCACTAGGGAAGAGCAGGATGAGGCGCTCACTGCTGCAGCTCTGATTGGATGCAGCTCAGAGCGGGCGTGCGTTTCACCCGGGGAGGGGGGGGGGACGGTGCATACAGAGGGTACCGTAATGTAGCGTGTAGCGCAGGGGATCACCTTCACTACAGTAGCAATCTCAATAGGGCTTATTTTAGGGGGAGGGCTTATTTTAGAGGAATCTTACACAGTAAGGGGAGGGCTTATTTTTGGGATAGGTCTTATTATCGGGGAAACACGGTAATATAACTTCAAGGAATGACCTTCAATGGAGGTCCATTCTGTATTTCCTGATTTCTAATTGGACTATTTCCCTTCTTCAAGCTTTGTATCATTATGGTAGAGCTGGGCTATACTGTTTCTTCCTACTTTGCCATCTTTCTGGACCCTCCCTGACCAACCCTGGAAACAGTTGTAAGAATTCAAGAGGTGGCTTTGGAGGGAGCTTTTCCTCAGGAAGAGAATGGAAGGAATTTGGGAAGAGACTAAGGATGAATTTAGAGTTGTTTGGTTTTTAAACAAGGAGGTAAGAATTTCTGAAGGTAAGGTGGAAGTAGAGGCCTAGAAGGGGAGGAAGGACTAAATTTTCTAGCTATGAGAATTCAGCAAGGTAGCTAACAAAACATATTTTTGCCTATCTAGAAGAAGGTTCTGAATTAAAAGGATTAAATGTGCTAGCTTTGGGCCAAACTTGGAGAATTAGCTCCAGGGTTCTAATTAGAATGTCCCCAGGGTTTTAATTAGAATGTTGGTGTAAAGAAGCTTGGCCAAAGGTGTCTCCTCTCATCTCCCTCCCACCTGATTGATGTGGCTTGAGGTGGGAGGTTGGCAAACTAGCTCAGAGAGCCTTGAGCAGAAAGGAAGACTATAGGGAAAGTCTCCTAGGAAAAATTTCCTCAGTTGATTTCAGTGAGGAATAGTGCATAATTTAATTAATTACATTTTGAATTCAACACCCACATTAAATAACTTGAAATAGATACCTGAAATAGTCTCTGCTGGTGACCCTTTTCCTTTTAATTTTTTTTTTTCAGATTGCCACATCTGTCAGTTTTCTCTAATCTTGCTTTCTTGTTTTGCCTTAGTCTTATCTTCCTTTCTTCCCTTTTACCTTACTTTCATATTTCTACTTTTTCTGCTTCCCATCTTTCTAATTAGACAAATAAACCTCTAGATACTATGTTCCTGCTACTTAATTCAGCAGAGAAATGAATAACCCCCAACTGCAATTGGAATATATAGCAAGGAAGCTTCCTTGCTAGCCCAAACTATTAATTCTTATGAAAACAGTTTCAACAAAATATGTTCTGAATTTCCAGCAAAGACAGACCAAAAAAAAAAAAGATAAAAAAGTCTCATACTTTCAGAAGCTACAAAAGTCACTGGCAGGGCCTTATTGTCAATAAATAGTCAGCAATACATTGCCCAGATGACCTTTTAGAGAGATAACAAAGCCAGATCATAAGAGTATTGTCTTTTTCCTGTATCTTCATAATTTGTACTAAAGATTCCTGGAAATAGCCCCCTACATGCACGAAATAGCTACAGAAAAATTTATAGGAAGAAAAATCTGTGTTTCTTTGAACACATGTTTGAGGGGGAAAAATTAGATCCCTGAGTATTATTCCAAGAAGAGATCTTTTTCCTCTTCATATTTTACTAACATTCATTATAGTTTATATTACTTGACCCTATAGATCATACAATCAGAAATTTAGAGCTGGAAGGGACCTAACTGTCCATCTAATCCAACCTCTTCATTTTACAAATGAGGAAAGTGAGAAGGGACTTGCCCAAAATCACATAGGCAGTAAAGAGGCAAATCTAAGCTTCAGACTCTCCTCTTTTCCACCTCTGCACTTCGGTTCTGCTCTTCTCTCCTCCTGGAATGCTCCTTCCCCTCCCCCAACCATTTAAAGACAGTTCAGTGGTAGAATGGATAAAGCAAAGTGCCTGAAGTCAGAAATACCTGAGTTCAAAACTAGCCTCCGACCCTTGTCAAGTCACTTAATTGGTCTGATTCAGTTTCAACAACTGTGAAATGGGGATAATAAAATAATGTCTACCTCCCATGGTGGTCTTAAGCATCAAATGAGATAACACTAAAAATGCTTTGCAAACTTTAATGTGCTATATAAATTCCAGCTATTCTAACTATTTTCACTTGAAAAACCTAGTAGGTTTTTCTGCAACATAGCAGTCACTTAATAAATGCTTAGAACCTGACTGCTTGTTGAATTCCTACATATGCTTCAAGATTCAGTCACTTTCCCCATAAAGTACTCCTTGATCTTTGAAGTTGGAGAGGATTTTTTCCTCCCTAGAACTTGGAAGAGTATTTATTTCATACCTATCCTTTATGCTTACTAACTTTTGTATTATAATTATTCATTATATTTACTAACTTTTGTATTATAGTTTTACATTTATGTCACTTTGCTAAACTTTTAACCCACCATAAAGGAAGAAACCAAGCACGAGTCTCTGAGCATAGTAGATAATTTATTTTCCTAATGAATTAGTTTGATAGATGGGCTACCAGTTGATAATGATTTAAGTATAATTACTTTGAACAACAAACATGCATTTTAAGAGAGATTTTCAGTGTCTTAATTCAAATGTATCTTTAATGTGTGGGAGTGAAGCATAAAGACAGGCTGGTTTTTGTATAAAGAGACCTTTTGTTGAATCTTTAGTAAAATCCCTTGGTAGCTCTCTCATCTGCAAGTGTAAGGTGAACCATTCTTCTTCCTGTCAACTAACATGAGTGGTAGCATGAAGTAGGGAGCCAGGTCTGCAGTCAGGAAGATCTGGGTTCAGGTCCCAACTCTGACCAACTAGCTGTCCTACTGAGCATTTAACCTCTCAGTGCCTTCAGTCAACTCTCTGAGACAATAAATTGCAGAGAAGGTGATAAATCTTTATTTTTAGAAGCAGTTAACTCTTTTAGAGTTTCCTATACTGAAGAGATTGCAAATCCTGAAGATGGTGAGTGACAAATGACACAGGAGTCCTACTATTCATATGCTAACTCCTGGTTCCTCATAATGAAGAAAGCACTGACTGGTCCCCAACTAGTTGGTAAGAAACTGCCACTTGGTCAATTGCAGAATGGCAAATGCTGCCATTTCCCTTTCATGATAGCAAACTAATACTACACAGAGAGTGGAGTCATAGTCTTCATTCAGGTGCTAGAATACCACTTGTCCAGTATAGCACAGTGTGGATTTTTTTGGATTAAACTATCCCTCATGGCCCTTTCCATTTCTAAAAACAATCAAAACCCATAATGTGTTAAGAGGCAACTGACATGCCCATCTCTTTGAGGTTCAAGGAGACTCTGGGACTTCACTGCCAAAAGACTTCATCTTCTCAGTCTCTTACTTTTACATCTTGCATCACTTCCCTTCCCCCTCCACCTCCATTTCACTCTTACACTCATGTTAAGGCTCTGAAGAAATGTAAAGTCATTCTTCTGTTCAAAAAAGTTGGAGGCTGACCTCAATACAGACCATTCTTCAATTTGAGAGTGCTTTGTAAATGAGACTGAGCAGAGAAGTCTGGTTTTAAAGATGAAATAATTTCACAAACTGTTCCAACCTGGCCTGAAAAAATTCATACATGTTTCCAAAGGGAACAATTTACTTGCTTCTTACCAGTAAAATCAGTTCTATCTCATATGTCTTTAGAACTTGTCAACTCTAAAAGGAGTGACCTCTTCTGATTGGTTTCTGTACTTCTAACAATGTTCCTTGACCTCCATTTTAACAAAACTGACATTATGACTCTAAAATATCACTAACCTCTTTTTCTAGGGTCCTGGGGATTCAGTCTATTAGAAGAGGTAATTTAGAAAATGGTGCCCTATTAGCCTGTGAGAGTTAATGCAATATCACAATGTGAGCAATTGAATCCATTCTTGTTTTGTAGGTCCCTTAGATTGTTAAATAACACTTCAAATTTCAACAGTCTTCTAAAAGATGAGGTAGGGTGGGATATGACTCGGTATGTGTGATCTGAAGAAAATAAAATTTCTTTTTAAACTTCCAGGTAAGGTTTTACTCCTTAGGTGATTTATGATACATAATTAACTTGGAAGATTTTGGCAGAAGGGAATATAAAACATTGTAAGTAGATTTCAAAATACTAAATTAATATTTTAAAAAAATTTACTCAGATTATGCTTCTATAAATTTTCCCCAAATCTGTGGCTTCATTGATTAGGTAGTTCTTCTATTAATACAGATTGCAATTACTCTACAACTTTTGTTTTTTTTTTGAGAGGGGAAAGCAGGGCAATTGGGTTAAGTGACTTGCCCAGACTTGCCCAAGGTCACATGGCTAGTAAGTGTGTCAAGTGTCTGAGGACGAATTTGAACTCAGGTCCTTCTGACTCCAGGGCCAGTGCTCTATTCACTTCACCACCTAGCCACCCCTATTCTACACCTTAATAAATGGTTTCATGAGTTACTGTTGCCTCTGTGCTCAACTTCCTAGTGATATTTAACTAGTCTGGTCCTTAGATAGTAAAGAGTCATTAGGATTGTATTCAGAATCTTTCCAAGTTGGTGCAACCTACCAAATGTTGTTCTCCACTGGAATAGCCTTTGAGACCTCAAGGTCACCCCCGTTTCACAAACTCAATATAAAATGCATTAATCATTCTCTCTCTTTTTGGTTTTCTACCTTTTCTCTTGACTCTCTCTCTCCTTCTCTCCCTTCAGATTTTTCTGCCTAGAAACATATTTGCTCTCTCTTGTCCTAAATAACTACCCCCTCAAGCTATTGTCTTATTCTTTCCTTCCTCCTCCCCATTTCACTCCCTGCAACTGAGCTTCTGTTTTCATCACTTAACTCATTCTTTCCAAGGTCTTCAGTAATCTCTAAATTGCCAAATTCAGTGGCCTTTTCTCAATTCTTATTCTCCTTCTCTTTTATGCAGCATCTGATACTGTTGATTAGAATCTTATCTTAATAAAATATTTTTAATGAAGTCTTTTGTCTTTATATTTCAATTATTTGTGAAATGGAGGGGTAGGGAGAGGAGCACCTGCAAACTGAAATCTCACTTGTAACAAAGAAAAATAAGCAGGTATCATCTCCACCTTTGTGATAATCTCTCTTTCCTTGCATTCCATGATACTATTCTCTCCTGGTTTTTCTCTTACTTTGACTTAATGACTCTTCTTAAGGCCATTCATTAGTTCACCAGAGGGGATCAGCTTTTATCCCTTCTCTCATCTCCTGTAGAAGATTGTTCCAAAAAATTGTCCCTTCTCTTTATAGTCCTTAGTCTCTTCCTTTCTACTGGCCATTCCCTGCTTCTTACAAACATGCCCAATTCTACTCCATCCTTAAAAATCATTTGAGGTGGTGGTGGAGCTAAGATGGCAGAGAGAGGCAGGGCCTCACCTGAACTCTCCCCCAACCTCTCCAAAGACTTTTCAATAATGCCTAAAGACAAATCCTGCAGTGCCAGAATCCACAAAAAGATGGAATGAAATAATTTTCCAGTCAAAGACAACTTAAAAGTTTGTCAGGAGAGGTCTGTTGCCCTGGGGTGAGAGTGGAGCTCAATTCTATGTAGGCTGCACCAGTGCAGACCCAGTCCCAGCAAATCAGGAGAAGGCCTTGGGAGTGAATTAATTAGTAGATGCAGTGGCTGCTTCCAGAGCTCTCAGACCATGGAATGTAAGGGGGTCAAAAACTGGTCAGAAGGAGATTACAGGGGTCTCTTTGCTGGAATTAGGAACAGGACTCTGTTGCTTTACCCATACTCAAGGCCAAGTCACACCCCTGGGTGATCATACTAAGGTGAGGAGTACGAGTAGATCATAACTTGTGGCCCCAGTGAAGCAGGGACCCTCCTCATAGTTCCAGGGCAGAAAAGAGTGCTTGTGGTAACTCACAGACATCATACCACCTTGGAAGAACTGAAAACTTTCAGGTCTCTAGAAATGTCTTTGAAAACAGCTGTACAAACCCCATGAAGCTTAGGACGGTGTACTCTCCACTCTGAAAGCAGAGCCCTACTTTAGCAACAAGTTAAAAGTCAAGAAATAGGCTGGGAAAATGAGCAAACAACAGAAAAAATTCTGACCATAGAAAGTTACTATGGTGACAAGGAAGATCAAAACACACATTCAGAAGACAGCAAAGTCAAAATTTCTATATCCAAAGCCTCTAAGAAAAACATGAATTTGTCTCAAGCCACAGAAGATCTCAAAAAGCATTTTAAAAATCAAGTAAGAGAGGTAGAGGAAAAATTGGGAAGAGAAATGAGAGTGATGCAAGAAAATAATGAAAAAAGAGCCAACAGCTTGGTAAATGAGGCACAAAAAAAATACTGAAGGAAATAATACAGAATAAGTCAAATGATAAATGAGGTACAAAAATACAATGAGGAGAAGAATGCCTTGAAAAGCAGAATTAACTAAATGGAAAAAAAGATATACCAAAAAGACGGACTCCTTAAAAAGCAGAATTGGCCAAATGGGGAAAAAGACACAAAAATTCATTGAAGAAAAGAACTCACTAAAAAATAGAATTGGCCAAATGCAAAAGGAGATACAAAGAGTCACTGAAGAAAATAATTCCATAAAAGTTAGGAATGAGACAGTGGAAGTGAATGACTCTATGAGACATCAAGAAATAATAAAACAAAACCAAAAGAATGAAAAAAATAGAAGACAATGTGAACTATCTTATTGGAAAATCAGCTGATATGGAAAACATATCCAGGAGATATAATTAAAAAATTATTGGTCTTAGTGAAAATCATGAAAAGAGCAAGACATCTTTCAAGAAATTATCAAGGAAAAATGCCCTAATATTAGAGAACCAGAGGGTGAAATAGAAATTGAAAGAATCCACCAATCAACTCTGGAAAGAGATCCCAAAATACAAACTCCCAAGAATATTAGAGCTAAATTCCAGTGCTCCTGGGTTAAGAAGAAAATATTGCAAGAAACCAAACAGATACAATTCAGATATTGTGGAGACGCAGTTAGGGTAACACAAGATTTAAAAGCTTCTACATTAAAGGGTTGGAGGTCTTGGAATATGATATTCTGCAGGGCAAAGTCTCTTGGATTACAACCAAGAATCAACAGAGTATGATTCTATAGGGGAAAAAAATGGATATTCAATAAAATAGAGGACTTTCAAGCATTTCAGATGAAAAGACTAGAGCTGAATAGAAAATTTGACTTTCAAATATAAGACTCAAGAAAAGGATAAAAAGTTAAGCAGGAAAGAGAACTCATAAGGGGCCTAATGAGGTTAAATTGTTTACATTTCTACATTGGAGAAAGATGCTTGTAATTCATAAGAACTTTTTTCTTAATAGGGCAGTTAGAAGGAGTATATACATAGACCTAGGGCACAAGTACAAGCTGAATGTGATAGGAAGATATCTTAAAAAAAATAAAATTAAGGGATGAGAAAGAGGAATACACTGGGAGAAGGGGAAAGGGAGAGGTAGAATGGGGTAAATTATCTCACATAAAAGAGACCAAAAAGAATAACAGTGGAGGGGAAGTTGGGGGAGGTGGCAGAGAATGCCTGGACTTAACTCTCTTTGGAATTGGCTCAAAGAGGGAATGACATACACACTCAATTGAATATAGAAATCTATCTTACCCTACAGGAAAGTAGGAGTGGAAGAGAATAAGGTGTGGTGCTCATAGAAGGGAGGGTGGATTGGGGGAGGCAGTAGTCAGAAGCAAAACACTTTTGAGGAGGGACAGGGTGAAAGGAGAGAGACAAGAGAATAAACAGGGTAGAAACAGGATGAACAGAAATACAGTTAGCAATCCTAACTAAAAAAAATTATGAAGCAAGTTTCTCTGACAAAGACATCATCTCTTAAATATATAGAGAAGTGAGCCAAATTTATAAAAGGAAGAGCCACTCCTCAAATGACAAATGATAAAAAAATCTGAACAGTTTTCAGATGAAGTAATCAAAGCTATCTATAGCCATATGAAAAAAATGCTCTAAATCACTATGGATTGGAGAAATGGACATTAAAACAATATTGAGGTACTACCTAATACCTATTAGACTGGCTAATAGGATAGAAAAGGAGAATGATAAATGTTGGAGATGTGGGAAAATTGGGACACTAATGCACTGTAGAGTTGTGAACTGATTCAACCATTAGGTAGAGCAATTTGGAATTATGCCCAAATATTTATAGTAACTCTTTTCTGCTGGCAAAGAATTAAAAATCGAGGGGATGCCCATCAACTGGAGAATTGCTGAACAATTTGTGGTATATGATTGTGATAGAATACTATTGTGATACAAGAAATGATGAGCTAGATGCTCTCAGAAAAACCTGGAGAGACTTACATGAACTGATGCAAAGTGAAATGAGTAGAAGCAGGAGAACATTTTACACAGTAATAGCAATATTGTAAGGTGAGCAACTGTGAATAATTTAGCTATTCTCAACAATACAATGATCCAAGACAATTCTGAAGGACTTATGAAAAATGCTATCCATCCCCAGAGAAAGAGCTGATCGAGTCTGAGTACAAATTGAAGCATACTTTTTTTTTTTACTTTATTTTTCCTTGGATTTTTATTTTGGTCTGTTTTCTTTTTACAGTATGATTAATATGGAAATATGTTTTGCACAATTACACATCTGTAAGCTTTATCAAATTGCTTACTTTCTCAATGAGGGGGAGTTTAAGGGGGGGAGAGAATTTGGAAGTCATTTTTTTAAATGGATGTTGAAAATTGTTTTTATATGTTATTGCAGAAAAATAATATATTAAATTAAAATTTAAAAAACCTCCCATATGCCTTAACCACCCCCTTCAAAATGCAAGACTATAGAATTTCTCCCTTTATCAGTCACACTTCTAGCAAAAACTATTTCCTTCACTTCTCTTCCCACTCACTTCTCAACCCCTTGCAATTTGACATCCAGCTGCATCATTCAACTAAAATTGCACTCTTCAAAGTTATGAATCTCTTAACTGACAAACCCAATAGCCTCTCTTCAGATCTTTTACTTCGTGAACACTCTGCAGAATTGATACTCCTTAGCACTCTCTCTTGGATATTTTTTTTCTCTGTTTTTTTCACCCTATGTCTCTTAGTTCTCTTCCTACCTGTCTGACTACTCTTCAGTCTCTTTTGTTGGTCATCATAGATATACCACCAAGGCACTGTTCTGGGGCCTTTTCTCTTCTCTTTCTAAATACTCTCTTAGTGACCTAAGTTCCTGTGGGTTCAATTATCATCTCTATGCAGATGACTCTATTTGGCACTTGAATTCCTGCACAACTGGGTTCCATTCTTCCTTTCTATGGTTATTATATTCTACTCTGCCTTATTTATTTATTTAGCTTTGCTCTTCTTAGCACACAACATGGAATCTCCTATCATTCCTCTGCCTCTTAGCAAAACTTAGTTTCCTTCAAAGCTCAATGCTATCTATCACCTACATGGTTCCTTTCCTAATCTTCTTAGCTACTGGTATTTCCATCTCCCCCAATACCTTCTTTTTTACATATTTTATAAGTACTTGTTTTATGTCTACTTATCTGTGTACAAGATGTTTCTTCCATAGAATGAGAATATAAAGTTTCATTTTTGTCTTTTTATTCTCAGTGCCTAGCATAGTGCCTGAAACATAGTGGGTGCTTACTAAAGATTTATTGATTGATTGGTTCCCTAAGGTTATATCCTTAGCTTTCTCCTCTCCTCACTTCTGCTGATTTCAACCATTCCCAAGGCTCCAGTTTTTATCTTTATGATGACAACTCCCAAAACTCTATCTATCTATCTATCTATCTATCTATCTATCTATCTATCTATCTATCTATCTATCTATCTATCT
>NW_027186645.1:7971031-8037854 GCF_028583685.1 Petaurus breviceps papuanus | reverse complement strand
TCTATCTATCTATCTATCTATCTATCTATCTATCTATCTATCTATCTTTTTTATGCTTTTTTTGAGGGGTCAAGGTAGGGCAATTGGGGTTTAGTGACTTGCCCAAGATCACACTGTTAGTTTTTGTGTTAAATGTCTGAGGTCGGATTTGTACTCAGGCCCTCCTGACTCCAGGGCCGGTGCTGCTCTATTCACTGAGCCACCTAGCCGCCCCTATCTTTTTTTTTTTTCTATGAATCCTATTCTCTTCACTGAGCTCTTAAGTCCACATTTCTAAATGCCTATATATAGCTATACATGGTTGTCCTGAAAACCTCTCAGATTCTACTGGTCCAAAACTAAATTTGCTTTTTTATTTTTTCTTAACAGCAACATCACAAAAATGTCTTCTTCTCCAAATGTCCTTATTTCTATTGTTATCACTATCCTCCTAGACATTTAAACTTGAAATTTAGAAGTTATATTTGAATATTCTGTCTCCTTCATCTCTTTATGGTCACTAAATTGCCTGATTCTTCCTCACAATATTCCTTGCATTTGTCTTTGCATTTATACTGCCAACACTTTAGTTCAAGACCCAATTCTCTCTCTTTGACTATTGTAAAAGTCTCCTAACTGGTCTTCTTGTCAGCAAATTCAACCCTTTCAAATTCATTCTTCCTGTCATCTCAAAAATAATATTCCTAATTCATGTATATGACCATGTTCACCTTTGCTTATTATAAAGAGAATAGGAATCTTTGCCTCAGGGACAGAAATACAGGGAAAATATTACCAGTTCTACCCCTCTTCTTCCAAGGATGCCAGGTATTTCATAACTGACATTTATGAAACATTTTACAGGTCTGTTGTTTCCACTTGATCCTTATAACAACTCTGTGACCTAAATGCTACAATTATAGTTCCTATTGTTACAAATGAGGAAAAGGAGATTATTAAGTGACTTGCCATATTAAGTGACTTAAGGGCCTATCTATGGTGGGAATTTTGTCTTCCTAACTCCAAGTCCAGTGCACTCTCTACCATATCACATTTCCTCTCAAGGATTATTGCTCATCTTTGACCCTTATTTGTCTCTAGGAAGTCATACTAAAAGGTGTAACCAAGAAGCAGTGAGGCACAGCAATTTCCTAGAACACTAAACTATGAGAAATCATTGAGGCATGACACTAATATCTCTACTTTATCAGCAGGATATGCCCTTGCCTCCCAAACCTGTTGAGATTATACACTTTCATGTATGAGAAAGATGACAATGATAGTGTTGTTCAATTTACTGCTATTCATTTTGCTTGTTGTTGAGTCATTTCAGTCATGTCCAACTCTTCATGACCCTGCAGGGTTTTCTTGGCAAAGATACAGTAATTTGTCATTTTCTTCTCCAGCTAATTATACAGATGAGAAAACTGAGGCAAGCAGGGTTTAGTGACTTTCCCAGTGTGACACAGCTAGTAAGTGTCTGAGGATAGAATTGAATTCAGGAGGATGAGTCTTCTTGAATCCATGCCCGACTCTCTATCAACTGCACCACTTAGCTGTTCCATTTATTTGGTTACTCTGTTATAGAATTAAATGCTTTGCTATTTGACTTATAGTTCTTGAATAATCTATTTATAACAAACACAGTGAATGACATCTTGGATAACTACTTCAAACTAAATTCAGAGTATTGAGGGGATACTGAGTCATTTAATATTAATAAAAATAATAGCAGATGAAATTTATGTATTGTTTTGAGGTTTACAATGCACTTTAAATGCATTATCTTATTTGATTTTTCACAAATCTTAAAATGCTAGATAACATTACTCTGCCTTAGCCTGACACTTAAGACTGTACCACCACTGTATCTAACCTCCCCCTCTGACTGTATTTCCATCTGTTCTCCTTAGAGTACTCTGAAGTCCACCCAGATTGGATTAACTCTTGTTCCCTGATGTTATCCTGTCCTCTGTGTCTTGAGGGTTTCAGTACAAGGTGTCTTTTTCTTTTATACATGAAACATATTCTCTGCACATCTCTGTTGGTTGAAATCTTTTAAGGTCTGCCTCAAGTACCATCTCTTCAAAGCATTTCCTGATTTCTTCACCCCTGAAAGTGGGCTTTCTCCACTCCTATTTCTGATAGAATTTACTTCTTTTCTTTGCCCATAACACATTCTACTTTATACCACATTTGTTTCCATGTCTCATATTATTCATAGACTATTCTGAAGGGTAAGAACTGATTTTAATTTTAGTATTTTTCCATAAATAGTACTATGTTCTGCATGTAGTAGTCATTTAATATTAATTTAGTTGAATTTAATTCCCCTGATAAAATAATACATTAAGACAACAGAGTATATATGAACAGTCATTGACTTTTACATCAAAAGTTCAGGGGAAATTGCCATCTTCATATCTTTTTGAGTGTCCCTGAATAGATGCTCAATATGGACATGTTTAAGCAAAAACTAACTGATAATTTCTTCAAGCATGCCTAATACATAATGTGTAAAGTAGCATTTGAATTTAACTTTCCAAGCATTAAGCTATTTTGAAATTGCATTGACCTATGTTGTGTCTTGCAAAAAGGTACAAATAGAATAACAGACTGGAGCACTTAAGCATTAGTTTTCTGATGGAAAAGTTAATAAAAATGATAAATGAATAACAACTATACACTTCGTAGATAAATACATGTGTATATATGGTACATATTTATATATATCATACACACATATATATATATAATATTACATATGCAATATATGTATGTATTTATATGTGTTTGTAGAACTATGGTTATTGTCTCTCTTAGTTTACCCTTGAAATCTTCCCAAGGAGGAAAATGATCAGATGCTACAGCCAATAAATATGTCTTGTGCTCATTTCTCCTTGGATGACATCCAGAGTAATATGGATACCTAACTGATAATTCCAAATGAGAACTTTCATAACTACTTTCAGAAGGCTATTCTGACACACATGCTACCAGGGTTGGGGAACCTGATGCCTCGAGGCCACATGTAGCCCTCCAGGACCTCAAACATGGCCCTTTGACTGAATGCAAATGCCACAGAACAAATCCTGATTCCCCATCCCTGAACAATCTATAATCAATATGATACAATTTACAAGTTATCTTTCCACGAAAAAGATGAATTCAATTCTGTTTTGAGTAACCTAAAAGAAATTATAGCAATGTGAAATGCCATTATTTTTAATGCCTTTTGCTAATTATTTTTATTCTTCATTCTTTCATTTGTTTCTTGAAAGTGTGGGTGTGGGGCAGCATTTCATCATGTAAGGGAATGGTTGCACTGGCAAATTTTTGCAAAAATTTTTGTAGGAGCTGTAGAAACTCTGAAAAGGATACAAGTTCTCTCTAGGTTTCCTAAAATTTTCTGAAAAGGTATTCTATTCAGAATGGTATTCTGAAATAGTATTCTTGCCTTTAGCTATATCTGAGTCTACAGATGTTTGCCTATAGGGAGTCTATTGGAGGTAATTGAAAATAAGTAATGGACTTGAAAAACTAAGTACATTTAAGGACAGCAATGGGGAACTTTTTAAGGACATATAATTCTATTACAAAGGTGAATGAAAAAAGTTTTCCAGAAAAGGATAACTAAAGAAACCAAAGTTATATATTGACAGAGACTGATCTTTAAGAAAAATAGACAAAGTTTGTCCTAAGGGTTTTTCCGCCTTCATCTTTAACACTGCCTTCAGTTACTCTCTCCATTCTACTGGAACTCAGTGCCCTTTTGCTTTCCAGGCCTCCAGTTGTGGAGCCTTACCCAGGACGACCCTTGCTGAGCAGTACCATACCTCAGGATTTAGTCCTTTTCCCTCTCCTCAAACAAAATATCATTCCCTCAGAGCTATGTAAAAAGTTCTTATTCTATGATCAACCATTTCATGCCAAACTGATAATATCCAAATGTGTTATTCTTTCCAGGATATTTATGTTCTTTGAGGAACCTAGAAATAAAGAACCTGTCTTCTCTGCTGAAGGAAGAGAAAAGGGCTATAATCACAGGAGCTTTCTTCCTGTCGAAACTGGCAGAAAGCAAGCTACGTATTCCTATGCTTCAACAAGATGGCTTTGAAGTCATCTGATCTGGGAGGTCTGGAAAGGAAAAAATATTATAGCAATGGATGAGAGAAAGGGTCAAACAGTCTGAAGATGAAATTGTACATAGACATGCAAGAATTGATCTTTATTAGGAAAATAATTTTCATAATTAGTCACATGAACACCATAGACCACATGGTTACAATAAAAAGACATATTAAAAATAGGCAAGAGGGATCATTGTTTAATATATTCAAAAGTATAAATCTAAAACCAAGACCTAGCATTTTTTTAAAAAAATGAGACATGTTGAAGTTTTCTGATAACTATGGGGTAAAACAAGGGTGATCCTCTCTCCACAGAATTCAACTTAAAACTAGAAATAATAGTCATAGCAATAAGACAAACAAATAAAAGGTATGAAATCTCCAAAGAGGAGAAAAAATTAACCCTTATTTGCCAATGACATGATGGTTTATTCAGAAAGCTCCAGTGAATCAGTAAAGAAATTGAAAGAGCTAATAGCTATATTAAATACCAAATACATAATAAATTCATAAAATTATCAATATTTTAAACAGGACTAACAAAAGTCAGGAGAAAACAGTGGAAAAATACATTCAAAACAATGCCCCCAATATTTGAAAGTTATCCTATTAACACACACACACACATTCAGGACTCAGTATCCCAGCAATTGATAAATCTCAAAACCTAACTTATTTGGGAAAGGACTACATATTTGACAAGAACTGTTGAGAAAATGAGAATATACTTTGGCAGATAAGGTTTAAATTAACATCTTATGTCATGTGCCACAACAAGGACAATATTTATGCACCCTGAATATTAAAGGTCACAAAGAAAACAATAGGAAATCATAGCTATGAATAGGAAAACAATTCTTAACTAAAGAAGGATTTAGGTTGTCACAAAAGATTAAATAAATAATGCTGATTAAACCAAATTGAAAAGTTTTTGCATAAGCAAAATCAACTGCAACTAGGATAAAAATGGAAGCTGTTATTGGAAGGAAATTGCAACAAATATTTTTGAAGAAAGGCTGATATACAAGATACATGGAGAACTAACACAAAAATTCAAGAACAGAAGTCTTCCTCTAAAGCAGAGGTTCCCAAACTTATTTGGCCTACCACCCCCTTTTCAAAAAAAAATATTCACTGCCCCCTGATAATCTACTTTCTTTAGCTCTCTGACAGTTTTCTTGAAATTTGAATCATTTAAAAAATATATAAAATATTTTTTCAATGAAACATCTTAAATTTGATAACATTGTAAATTTGTGGATTTTTTTTCCTGCATTGAAATTTTGATGATACAATTTTGATGATACAATATTACATCATGCAACTATATAGTATTGTATTGTAAATAAATCATTACACACATATTCCTGCTGATACATGCTGGACTTCCCAGTGATGTGTGACATGCTTGCCTGCCAATACTTGCTTGTTAAACCTGTCAGCAGACTTGACCACTGATTGGTTATAACTTGCATTTTGTGTGTTTATTTGGAAAATAATGTAATCACTATGACTTTAACTCTGTTACACAACAGAAGAAATATTCATGAACAGTTTTGCAAAATTTTCTTCTCTTCTTTATGCTTCTACCACCCCCTTATTTTTATTCAATGCCTCTCAATTGCACCCAAGGCTACAACTGTCCCCTTGGATCATTCCAGCCTCCCTCAGGGGGTGGTATCACCCACTTTTGTAATATATGCTCTAAAGCAGGCCTGCACAACATATTTCCACAGCCTGGCAAAGGATTTCTGGTGGCAGTCATATGACCTGTGGCAAACAACCATTGTCACTCTGTCTCTAGTCTAAGCTATTGGTGGCGCAAAGTAGTTTACAAGCTATGCAGGTCTGCTCCAAAGAATAAATGGTGAAAGGGTATGAAAAACATTTTCAGGTAGCCAATGAGTGTTGGAATTTTTTTTCCTAATGGGGTGTATTAGAAGGGCAAAGTGGGACTAGAAATAAGTAGCCAAAGGAAAAAAAAAGAGGTACATTGAGGTATTCTTTTTTTTTTAATAGAGATAAAAGAACAGAAGGAAAGTCTTAAAGAATGCAGAACAGTTTTGAAAGTTACAGGTTGAGTTTATATACTTAAAAAGAAAAGCAAGCAGTATGTAATAGAGACTTGCAGTTTCATGTATAATCCTTTTTTATCTACTGTATATATGTAAGTACACATATATGCAAATGTCCATTCTATTTGGTGTTAAAATTCAGAATAAAAATTAAAATTAATTTAAAAAACAAAACACAAAAATAAGGGATAAGAAGATCAGTACCTCATGCTTCAAAAATGTCATTTCCTTTTCTCTCCCCGTGAAAATTGTCTGTCATTCCCTTAATGCTGTGCTCTCTGAAGTCTGCCAAGGAAGAAAATAGTCCTAACAACGGAATCTCCATAAGAACTGAAGTACTGATAATAGCTTAAATCGTAACTGTAACACCTGCCCCATGGGGGTTTGAGGAGGAAGGGGGGTAGTAACAGGATCATAGATTTAGCAATGGAGGGGACCTCAGAAGGTGTCAAATATAATCCCCTCATTTTACAAATGAGGAGATTGAAACTCAGGGAACTTAAATAATTTACCCCAAATCACATAAGTAGTAAATATTTGAAGAAGAATTTGAATCTAGAGCTCTCTCTGACTCTTAAATTCAGCTTCTCATCTACTATATATATCACACTGCCTTGAGAGTGCCAAGCCCTTCTCAGGAGAAACACAAAGAAATGGTCAAAATTATTGGAAATATTTGAATAAAATTCCCATGTAAATAATCCACTTTTTCATTGGAAACAAAGTTCAGTCAGGGTCAGCAAAAGCAAGACTAACACATCAAATTTATTTCATCTGACAGTGAATCTGGCTCAGAAATTATTATCTAAAACAGTATTGTGCAAATGAGGTCAAATTAGAGCTAGCACATGTTAAATCTCAACAGTGGATGCAATCTGCTAGCTTCAAGTGGGTAGGCTCTTGATACAAATGAGTTGTATCATTGTCATGTTGCTTACTGCTTTTGAATATGAAGTGCATAAACAAAGAATTTTTGCTTTATTTAACAACCATAATAAAGATGAAGCAAATTTGTTTTATAATAAAAATAACCTCCTGAAACCTGAATATTTGGTTGATTTTTTCAAAAAATTAAATATTCTAAATTAATCAATGCAAAGTACTCAAATTCCCATTCTGACTCAGAGAGATGATGTAATTACATTTATTAAAAAGTTTAAGGTATGAATAATGCATTGACAAAATAACCTTTTCCATATATTTCTCAGTTTTAAAATTATTTTCTGTATACAAGAAATAAAAGTAAATAAAGATTTTATTATTCACTAGATCAGTTTATGGAGTCAAGTATCATTTATTTTATTGTTTTTGTTTTTGTTTGTTTTTTGCCTTTTGGAGGGCAATTGGAGTTAAGTAACTTGCCCAAGGTTACACAGCTAGTTTTGTGTGTGTGTGTGTGTGTTAAGTGTCTGAGGCCGGAACCGAACTCGTGTCCTCCTGACTCCAGGGCTGGTGCTTTACTCACTGCACCACCTAGCCACCTCAAGTATCATTTATTTAAAAAAAAAAAAACTAGATGTTTCTAAGCATGAATGTATAACGACCTCATTTGTCTGAGATGCATCTGTTACATTTAGTATGTCTCCCTCTGAATAAGAAGGGTTAATAGATTTATCTGTGATAATATATTGAAATAAGCAGCAGAACCTGAAACTTCTATTGTATTTTTACTATGGGTAAATAAACATTTTGTTATCAAACAGAAGTGATAGAAGTTTTACTTTCATAATCTCTTATTGGGTGAAAAGGAATTTTCTGCTTTCAATATTGTAAGATGAAAACCTATCATTTGATGATTGGAAAAAGATTTTCTAGTAGCAATATAATCAATATACTGTATTTTGAGAAACTATGCACCATCCCATACCCACTCCCTGCAAAAGTTCATCTGTGACATTAACAATATTCTTTTTTTTTTTTTTTTGCTTTTTGGAGGGCAATTGGGTTGAGTGACTTGCCCAAGGTCACACGGTTACTTTTTGTGTTAAGTGTCTGAGGCTGAATTTGAACTCAGCTCCTCCTGACTCCAGGGCCGATGCTCTATTCACTGCACCACCTAGCCGCCCCAACAATATTCTTATTATGGTACAGTGTTGGACTTGGAGTTGGGAAGACTTGAGTTTGAATCTTGCCTCAGACATTTGTTAGCTGTGGGACTCTGGACAAGTCACTTCACCTTTGTATGGCTCAATTTTTTCATCTATAAAATGGAGTTAATAATAGCACTTATTTCACAGGGTTGATGTGAGGTTCTAATTAGATAATGTATTTAGAGAGCTTAAAGTAAACATTAAAGTACTATAAAAATGCTAACTATATATGTTATAAATGTCAAATTATAAAGGATATTATCAATCAGTAAATATCTGTTTGTCACTTTATTTTCTGTTTAAGATTTTTTATTGTTATAAAAATTATAATAAAATTCTCAATTTTATCTGAACAAAATACAAGTTTAAAAGGATATGAAGAAAAATACTGCCATGATCCAAAGGCCTATATTCAAGATAACCATTGTTAATGTTGTGCATTCAGTACATCAGCAAATTTGAAAAACTCAACAGTGGCTATTGGATTGGAAAAGATCAGTTTACATCCCAATCTTAAAGAAGGGCAATTCCAATGAATGTTCAAATTGCTGAACAGTTGCACTCATTTCACATGCCAGCAAGGTTATTCTTATGATTTGGCAAATTAGACTTCAGCAATACATGAACCAAAAATTACCAGAAGAATTGTCTGGTTTTCAAAGAGGCCAAGGAATTAGAGAACAAACTGCCAACATTCACTAGATAATGGAGAAAGCAAGAGAGTTACAGAAAAGGACCTCTATTTCTGCTTCATTAATTAGACTAGAGCCTTTGACTGTGTGGATCAATACAAAACGCGGGTAAGACCTCAAAGAGATGGGAGTACCAGACCATCTCCCTTTTCTCCTGTGGAACCTATTCATTGGTCAAGAAGCAACAGCTAAAACGAAACATGGAACAACTGATTGGCTTAAGATTGGAAAAGGAGTATGAGAAGACTTTATATTGTCACCTTATTTATTTAAATTAGATATAGAGTACATTGTGCAAAATGCCAGTCTAGATGAATCAAAAACTGAAATTAAGGTTGCTGGGAGAAATATCAACAATCTCAGGTATGCATATGATACCACTCTGATGGTAGAAAATAAAGAGAAATTAAGAAGCCTCTTGATGAGAGTGAAAGAGAAGAAGGTGAAAGTTGACTTGAAGCTTAACATAAAACAACAACAAAGATCTTGACAAGTGGTCCCACCATTTCCCAGCAAATAGAGGGAGAAGAAATGGAAGCAGTATCAGATTTTATATTGTTGGACCCAAAGATCACTACAGATGGCAACTGCAGCCATGGAAGTAAAAGATGCTTGCTTCTTGGAAGGAAAAGCTATTGCCAATCTGGATAGCATACTAAAAAGAAGACATATCACCTTGTTGACAAATGTCCATATAGTTAAAGGTATGGCTTTTCTAGTAGCAATGTATATCTGTGAGAGTGAGATTATAATGAAAGCTGAGCACTAAAGAATCAACATGTTAAAATTGTGGTTCTGGAGAGGACTTTTGAGAGTCCCTTGGACAGCAAAGAGATCAAATCAGTCAATACTTAAAGAAATTAATTCAGGCTATTCACTGAAGGCAGAGAACTGAAGTTGAAGCTTAAATACTTTGGCCACATAGTAAGAACATGTGACTCACTGGAAAAGACCCAGATGTTGGGATAGATGGAAGGCAGAAGGTAAAGGGGATAATAGAGGATGAGATGGATAGATAGTGTTATGGAAACAATGAACAAGAACTTGAACAGACTTCAAGAGGTAGTGGAGGACAGGCATATTATGGTCCATGGGGTCATGAAGAATCAGATATGACTGAACAACCGAACAACAACATCCATTGAAGAGTTTTGTGCAATTCTAGACCCAGCAGAATTTTATATACTTTATATTTTAATTGTTGTGATATATGTGTATTTGTGTGTATGTGTGTGATGCAACAGATGAAGTAGTCAAGGGATCTTTTAGCTACCTTCTTTCAGTAAGGGAATAAATCTCTGGGCTGAAAGGAGGACCAAATTTAGTTCAGAAGGAGCCTGCTAGGTAAAGAGAAGGATCAGGATTTTTTTATTATCTCAAGTTCTTTATGATCCCACCCAGATACTCTAGGGAAAGCCATTTAAAGTTTAAGCATGGCTCAACTAAACCTTAGTTCTGCACTGTTCAAACGACTTCTTCAAGGTCCATGTCTTCTGGTAAGCCAGTGATTAGTTTAGGGTTATTATTTTTCTGATTATGGTAGCCTATTTTAAGAAGAGTAGTCACAGAAATTGTTTTTACTCTATCTGGACCTTCATTTGAGGTACCCAGTTGTTCTGATCTCAAATGTGAGAGGCTATCTCCAAGGATGGAAATGTCACTTATTCTTAGGAAATGACAAGTATAGGGACTGAACCTGTGATTTCATTGTCATAATAAATGCCAGCTGCCAAATTTGGCCTACAACCTGTGAGTTAAAAGTGTTTTGTTTTGTTTTGTTACATTTTTAAATAAAGGTGTTTAAAAAAATATTTAGGGGATTCACTGGTGGCAAAATTCTTCCCACCAATGCAGATCAGGACCTTATCTGCAATTTATAGTCTCAAATCCTAGAGCTCTGAGAGATTATATGACTTACTTTGGTATGTGTCAGAGGGAAGGACTTTAATACTGACTAGGTGTCTATCCACTAAGCCACAATGCCTCTCATATTCAGAAAGAATCACATACTAGAAAAAACAGCAAGACACCTCCAGACCTGGAGCACATTGCCTTAACAACATATGTGCCATTGTTAATATATGAAAAGCTTCAACAGCTTGGATGTGGGGTAGGAGGGAGTAAACTTCCCCCTTTTGCATTGGAAATTCAAGGAGTCAGTGATGTCAGCCAGCCGGTCTTTTCAAGTTTGTTAACTGATTCTGATTCAGTAGAATCTTGCACATGCTCAGCATATTAAAAGAGAAACCAGAGGGAGGAGTCACTCCTTGTAAGGTTTTTTTGATTTGGGTTGGTCTTCCTGACTCAGTGGCCAGTCCTCTAGCCCTCCTTCCATCATGTGACCAGGAGATTTCTGTATCATCCCTAAATCTTTCAGTTTGAGTGTTCACAAAAGTGGCAAGCAGAATTCAGTTTAGCTATATGCATGTCTATCTGCTGCATGCTTGGTTCATATGGTGAGCTCCCATTTAGCCCCTTCTCTGTTTTTGTTTGTCTTTCCTTCTTGAAGAGGACCATGACATCAGCGAGGTGATACTGAGATATGCAAGTGAATTGGATTTAAGTGAGGGAGGGCTGTGCAAAGTCACCAGTATCACTTTCTCCTCAAGAGCCACCCAGTTCCTGTGCAGAGACATAGATCAGGATAACTGAAGATGGCCCTGAATGCAGTGGGAGACTTTGGCCTTTTTTAAGCTAAGGTTTTCAACAGGTCTCAGTTTGACTGAGGCAGTGCACATTTAGTGATTACGGCTAGGTAAGAAATGAGGTAGAAAGTAACCTCTTTACTTATTGAAAAAAAGAAAAAAAAAATCAATCTGGGAGGGAAAGACTCTCAGGAATTTCTGCCCAAAACAGAAATAATTGCTATCCACATTCACTCTGAGCCAACCAGGGCCCAAACAATGACCAAGTGGGGCTTGGCCTGGGACCTACTTAAGTAATGCTGGAGGAAAAGACTGTTGCTGTCATTTATCGTTTCAGATCCTCCTGGTATCTCATGTCTCCTTTCAGTTCCAGCCTTATTTTTGCCATTTTTGTTTCAGTTGTATATTCTAGATACCTTTAGCATTCCATTCTTGGATTTTAGCAATTCTCACTACATTGTATCTTGATTTTAGCTTATTCTCAACTTGATTTTTATTTACTAGAAGGCAGGGAAATTCAAAATGAAAAGCAAATTTTCCTGATAATGCAATCATCATAATCTTATAACAAATCTTACCTTTGAATTACCAGGCAAATTCTAATTCATGTTCCACACACTGGAGTTGTAAGTAATGCCTGTCACCTAGCAGTCATTCCCAAAGTGGAAAAAGCTGGGTGCTGAGAGCTCAGGATCAGATAAGTAACTGGTGGTAGTTGTTTGACATTGCAACTACCTTAGGGCCATATCAAAAGTGCAGTTGGATTTGCATTTTAGTGCCCATTATGTCTTGATTAAGACTCCCCTGGATATTCCTTTTTAATGGAATTTGAGGAATTAAAAATGGCTTCACAAATCACTTTTTAATCTGGTGAAGGAAGCAGAGAATGAAAAACATCATGCTGTCATCTTCAAGTGCAAGGAAAGTTGTAAATAAAGAAAACAAATTAGGGGCTGGTTCACACCTCATCAGCTACCTAACAACCTGTTACCAGTTAATTACACACCTTTAAAGTGCAGTACAAGAGGAATTATTCAGAAATGTATTTCTACTTTATGGGGAGGGGGAGGTGGCAGACAAGAGTTTTATCTAAGTAGGCCCAAATTTAACCATTTAAATTTTACTTGGGGAGGCGTAATGGAAGGAAGAGAAGGTTATTTTGCAATAAATCTGTTCAACAGTATTATTTCCATACAGATTTTTAGGATTAGAGAGAATCTTCTACCCCTGCCTCGCCCATGCCTCATTACCTAGAACATGGGCTCTTAAAATGGAATCTTTGGACTTGGGGGTGGGGAATTTATGAACTTGCATGGGAAAAAAAATCAAATCTTTATTTCAATATAATTGGTTTCTTTTTTAATCTTATGTATTTTATTTTATGCATTTAAATGCATTATTCTAAGAAAAGACTCACCAGACATTCAAAGTGATCCAAGGAACAAAACAAAGTTAAACTAAGCCTGCCCTAAGGCCTCTCCATCACAAATTCATTCTGGTCAGATAAATTTCTGTTAAATATTTTTCTTTTTTTTTTTTTGGAGGGCAATTGGGGTTAAGTGACTTGCCCAAGGTCACATGGCTAGTTTTTGTGTTAAGTGTCTGAGGTCAGATTTTAACTCATGTCCTTCTGACTCCAGGTCTGGTGCTCTATTCACTGTGCCACCTAGCCACCCTCTGTTAAATATTTTTATAGGAAATAGGTTCTCCGGTATCTCTTTGTGACCTAGCATGTTATACCAGAAGGAGAAATGGCTCTGAGGTCAAAAGACCTGAGTTCAAATCCTGCCTCCTTGCCCATTGGGGAATAGTTGAACAAGTTATGGTGTATGAATGTGATGGACTACTATCATGTTGGAAAGAAATGATGGAGATGGTTTCAGAAAAACTTGGAAATACTTATATAGACTGATACAAAGGAGGTCAGAAGAACAATTTACACAGTAAACAGCAATATTATAATTAACTGTGAAAGACTTAGTAACTGATTAACACAATGACCCACCACAATTCCAAAAGACTCAGAACTTGGCTAATATGAAAATTTGTCTTGTATTACTTCAAATTTGTAAGGATTTTGTATTTCTTCCCTTCCCAATGAGTGGGGGATATGGTAAGTGAGGGAAAGAATTTAAAACTGAAAATAAAATAAAATTAAACTGACAAAACCTGATTTTGACCCTTCTACTTACTACCTGTGTGACCTCAGTTAAAGTCACTTCTTGTGTCTTGGGTTCTTTATATGTAAAATTGCAAAGCTGGACTATATGCCCCTTCCATCTCTAGATCTATATGTTGTTACACATTTCATTATACATTATACATACTATATATATATGTATATATATATATATAATTATACTATGATTTTAATCAATCAATAAATTAGATGTCAGGAATTTTGTTGTTGTTGTCATTTAATCATGTCTGACTCTTCATGACCCCGTTTGGAGTTTTATTGGCAAAGATTCTGGAGTGATTTACCATTTCCTTCTTTGATTCATTTTATAGATGAAGAAACTGAAGCAAACAGGGTTAAGTGATTTGCTCAGGGTCACAGCTAGCAAATGTCTGAGGCCAGATTTGAACCACCACTCTATCCACTGTACCACCTAGGTGCCCAGAATTTTTGCCAGGAATTTAA
Source organism: Petaurus breviceps papuanus (assembly GCF_028583685.1). NCBI lineage: Eukaryota > Metazoa > Chordata > Mammalia > Diprotodontia > Petauridae > Petaurus > Petaurus breviceps. Next base: position 8,023,599 of record NW_027186645.1, on the reverse strand, counting down.
AGGACACTAAAGGATTGGGGTTGAGGGGAGAAGGGATAGTGGCTAACTTTCAGATCTGCTCATGTGCATGACTGCAAAAAAAAAGTAGGATCATTGATACCCCTGACACATCCAAAAAAAAAAAATTCATCTGTCACCAACTAGCTTTAACTCTGGCTGCCACCTTCCCTCTACTAGGCCCTAAATAGAAAGTTCTTAATTTTTTTTTTTTTGTGGCAGGGACTCATTTGGTGATCTGGTAAAAACTGTGGATCCCTTCTCAGAATAATGTTTTAAAATACATAAAAGAAATTATATAGGATTGCAAAGGAAACCGATTATATTAAATTCAGTTATTAACATATTTATTTTCAAGTTCTAAGACCCTGAGGATTAAGAACCTGGTATAATGGAAATCCTAGGAATGTCCTCTTCTGAGAGCCTACTGGGTTTCAACACTCTGGCAGCCCTTCACTCAAATGGAGACAGGTAGGGGAGTTTGGGGTTGAAAATAGCTGATGGTCCCTGATCTTTAAACCTCTTGTAGGAGAGCAGCTGAGCACTTGGGCCCAAGACTTGACCTGGGGTGTGGAAAGTATGGAGATACCCTGCCTCTAAACTAGAGCCACCCACCTTTCCTTGTCTGGCACCAAGAGCCTAGGACCATCTCCTCATTGACTTGAGGAAAGCACCAAGTCCACTGTCCTTTTCTATGAAAATGAGAGGCTTAAACTAGGTGATCTTTTTTATTCCTTCCATTTCTAAATCCTGCGATACAAAGAGAAGCAGCCTGATTAAATAGAATAAGCATTATTAGATCCTGAGTGAGAAAATTTGATCCAAATCCTTTCTCAAAGGACTGTTCCCCAGCCCCCTCTTCTCCCCCACCCCCCAACTCACTGCAGGAACATACTTGTTGGGGAGCGAGAGGCTCCCTATTGGTATCTGGAGGAAGCCCCTCCCCCTCAACCTTGTTGGGTCCTGATTCCTTTTCCCCTTAGAGGAGACAGAAGGCACTTAGGGACCTATGCTCCCCTCTCTTTGTCCTTTCCCTTCCCTCCCCCTTTCCAATTGATTTTGCTATAAATATCCTTAGCCTGGGTCAGTCAATCAGTCAGTAAGGATTTATTAGGTAGCTACTAAGTGCTGGGCACTGTGCTAAGAGTTGAGAATGAAGAAAGGGAAAGGACAATACTTGCTTTCTAAGAGCTCACAATTTAATGGGTTAGGTCTCACTAGCCATGAATTGTCTAAGGGGTAACTAGTTAGGGAAAAAAAGTTCAAAATAAAAACTTTGTTTTTATATTTCTCCTTTTCATACTCAACCCCCTAGAAGAAGCAATATTCTTTTCTATTCCTCCTCTTACTCCTTTCTCATTCTGGCTTCTAACCTTCACTACTCCTCCCAAAGTTACCAAAGGTATCTTGGTTACTCAAACCTATATCTGTATTCAACCTCCTTGCCTTATCTACAGGTTCTAAAGACCATTCACTCCTGCTGGATCCTTTCTCATTGCCTGGTCTTACTGACACATTTCTCTTGTGTTTATCCTCCTATTTGTTTAGCCTCTCCTTCTCAGGCTTCTTTTTTAAGTGATTATATATTTTCCACACCCTCAAAGAGTTGGTGTTTCCCAATCACCCACTTCTCTCTATCATAGGGAAATCATCATCTCCCATGGATTCAATTTTGTAGGGGACACAAAACCACTTCGAATTCTGCAATGCTGACTCTCTATAATACATCTCCAATAGGCTACTCCATTGGCATCTCAAAGTTAATATGTCAAAAAGAGAACTCTTTATCCTTCCCCCACCCCAGTACCCATCCCCTTCCAGATATCCTTATTTTTATTGAGAGCACCACCATACCCCCAATTTGGTAATGCATCTTCAGTTATTCCCAATCATTCACCCCATATGTGTCTGATCAGTTGCCCAGGTCTTAAAGAGTCTATCTTTGTAATATATCTCATAGTTGTCCTCTCTCCACTAACATGAATATCATCTTTACCACTTTCATCCATCCTTGCCTCAACAATTACAACAGAATTCTAATGACACCCTTCTTCCAATCTCTTCCTTATCAAATTCATCTTCTACCTATCTGGTATATCACTACCCTACTTAAGAACTTTCGGTGGCTCCCTCTTGCCTCTAGGACAAATCACAAACTGCTCAGCATCTGGTTCCACCTTTTTATTTCCTGGTTTCTTTTACATTATTGCCCTTCACATAGTCAATGGTTCAACCAAACTGGCCTATTGGTTATTCCTAAACTTAGTATTTCATCTCCAACTTCCATACTAGTTGAAAAAAATCCTAGCTATAGCTATGCCATCATCAATAACTTGCTTTGAGCACCTGCTAAGTAAAATACACTGTGAAGAATTAGAAAGGGAGTAGAAGAAAGAATCAAAGGTGTTGGAGAGACATCCAAACTTCAGGCTGATTTATTTAAATGAAATAGAAAGACTTCCAATTTTAAGGACAAGGTTAGAATCTTAGTTCCCTACAACTTGCCTGATCATGGACACATTATTTAACCTTCAGGGGACCAAGGCTTCCTTTTCTATGAAATGAAAGACCTAGATGAAATGATCTCTTTTATTCCTTCCATTTCTAAATCCTGTGATATAAAGGGAAGAAGCCTGAAAAAATGTAATAAACATTAGCTCCTGAGTCCGAAAATTTAGATGCAAATCCCTTCTCAAATGAGATGATATTTGTAAAAAATGCTTTGCATAGTGCTTGGCATATCTTACATGTTTAATAAAATGCCTGTTCTCTTCTTTTTCTTTCCTTCCACCTCTGCTTTCTAATACTTTAGGTAAGTAATAACCACCTCATATGTAAAATCAAAGGTTGGGGCTACATGGCCTCTGAATTACCTTCTAACTCTAGCTCTGTGATCCTGTGTCCTATAAGTTCCTTTCCAACTCTATGATTCTCTAGTAATCTTATAGTATGAATAATTTAAGCATGTTGTTAAGAAGGTCTTTGTAGCTTTTCAGCCCAACCTCCCATTGAATTAAGCCTCTTCCCTCTTGTTTTATTCTCTGAGTAAATAGAAAATAGTTGGTCCCTGTGTACCTGTGACTGAAGAGCAAACAAAATTATTTTTAAGCCCATCAATATAAGTTGCTGAATGTTATCTTGCTCATGCACACATTCTCCCTGAATGATTATTTTTGGTATGTTCTGCTTTGAAAAAATACATAGTAGCAAGGATTTTATAAATAATAAAGTATTTATATAGATTTTCATCCATGTTTCTCCTTTACACATTGGGTTACAGTTTTTTTAATTGTTTACCTATGGAAAGTAATTTTATCCCTCTGGACTTCAGGATACTCCTTTGGGGGAAAAATTGGATAATCCAAACCTGCTTTATAAGGCTGTTTTCAGGAGTAACTATTATATATATGAATCATTATAACGAACAAAACTTATGAAATTTATCAAGCACGGATCTTGAAATTTTATTGGCTGCCTGACTTAATGCATTTACTTACTGACTTTTTTTTTTTAAGCAATTGGGGTTAAGTAACTTGCTCAAGGTTACATGGCCAGTTTTTTGTGTGTGTGTGTGTGTGGGTGTGGGTGTTAAGTATCTGAGGCCAGAACCTATCCTGGGTCCTCCAAACTCTGGGGCCAGCACTCTTACTCACTGTGCCACCTAGCCACCCCTTACTTACTGAGTTTTAAAATGTTTAAAATGTGTTTTAAAATGTTTAAAATGAGTTTAAAATGAATTATGACCTCAGCTCTTAAAAAGACAATATATTAAATTATTGCTAAAATTTCAATTTCATAGTTTAGTTTTTGTTTGGAAAGTGGGTTCATATACTCAATGTAGAGATGCTTCATACACCCAATTTATACTTTTTTTTTTACATGATACATAGAGCTGGGAAAAGGCATTTGTACCCTTGAGAAGTGTTTTGTAGTAGATAGGACATTGAACTTGGAATCTGGGAGATCTGGGTTCAAATCCCATCTCAGTCACTCATTACCTGTGTGACCCTAAACAAGAAAGTTAATAAATATGTATTAAGCACCTACTAAGTGCCAAGTATTGTGCTAAAGTCTGGAGATACAAAGAAAGGTCTCTGTTTTGTTTGTTTGTTTTTGCTTTTTGGAGGGGGGAAGGCAAGGCAATTGACTTGCCCAAGGTCACACAGCTACCATGTTTCCCCAATAATAAGACACTGTCTTATTAATTTTTTTGGACAGAAAAACACCAGAGGCCTTATTTTCAGGGGAGGGCTTATTTTAATGAACATTGACAGCAATTTTAATAAACAGGTAAATGTGAACAAAAAAATGTACCTTTATTCAATAATGATCATGTCATCTTCTTCAACAACATCGTCATTAGTGTCCATACACTAATGTATGGACATACCCTGAATTCCGTCCTGGATGTCTTGCGCCTCCATTTCCTTCAGAAGAAGTGGACCCAATCTGTCATGTCCAGCAATATAGCTCTCTTTAAATGAATATGTCTTGTCCAGGTAACCTTTTCGTAGTGCCTTGGCAACACAGCTGTCAGTAATTTTATCCCATGACTTCTTCACCCAAGTCACGACTTCTTGCAGACAGGGCTTCACAAAGTTTCCATGCTGATTTCTTTCCATTCTATTTTCAGTGTAGTCATTGACTTCCATGCGCAAATGGTCCTTGAAAGGCTTGTTTATTGCAATATCAAGGGTCTGGAGATAGGCAGTCATTCCTGCAGGAATCATTACTTGATCTATTCTTCTCTCTGCAAGGAAGTTCTTCATTTCTTTAGCACGGTGAGTGCTGGCTGAATCCCAGACTATCAGACCTCTTTGGTTACCTTGCATAACAAGTGGCAGCATTAAATCAACCCACTTTCTTATAACGGCTTGTGTACACCAGGCTTTTTCGGTTTCAAGAACGTAAATGCCAGATACACGTTCAATCTTATCTCTCTTGCCCTTACTGATGATTAGAGGTGTGGCTTTCTTTCCATCCAAACGAATTGCCAAAACACAGGTGACCCATGCACTTTCATAGCCAGTGGTGGGAATGTAGATTGACATTGCACCCCTGTGATGAATTGTTGTTTGAGATCCTTGTCCCATAAACACTGCAGTTTCATCCATAGCAATCATATTGCAGGTTTGGTACTTGGAAATGTCGATCCTATCAATAAAGGACTTGAATGCAAGTGCACGTTTAATAACTTCAGCATCTTCCAGCTTAAACAGTGTTGTTGATCTTCTTAGGGGCATTTCATACCGTTGAAGGAAACCGTCCAACCAGTATTGTGATGCTTTGAATCCTTCTGAGACCATTTCAAACTCTGGTGCCATTGAAAGGGCAAATGCTTGAATATCAGCCCTGCGCACAACCAAGGCCTTTGCTCTCCTGTCAGCAATTCATTCACCAATGAGGATCTCCAAGTCAGGATATAAGGGCTGCCGACCTGATCCAGACCTGTGCTTTTTTCCTTTTCCCTCATCCACCTGTTGATTGAGGTTATTATAATCTGCTCTTCATTTTCTGACCATTCGAAGATCCAAAAGTTTTTCTTTACAGAAAACTGCAAGATTCTTGCCATGTGACTCCTCTACAATTGCTTTCTTATACTCAACAGTATAGCTCTTCCTTTTTGTCTGGGGGCCAAAACAGACAGAATAATAAAATTATGACCATCAGTCCTTCTTTTCACTCCATCATGCCCCCTGAGTTCTTCTTTTTTCCTCCATCATGCCCTTTTTATCCTCCATCATGCCCCCTCACTCCCACTTACATACCGGGTTTTTATGTTGTCCTGCCTCAGCTCTCCTCCACGGCACTGCTCTCAATGGCACCAGCAAGCAAATCACTAGGGAAGAAGAGGATGACACGCTCACTGCTGCAGCTCTGATTGGATGCAGCTCGGAGCGCGTTGTGCGTTTCACCCGGGGGGGGGAACGGTGCATACAGAGGGTACCGTAATGTAGCGTGTAGCGCAGGGGATCACCTTCACTACAGTAGCAATCTCAATAGGGCTTATTTTCGGGGGAGGGCTTATTTTAGAGGAATCTTACACAGTAAGGGGAGGGCTTATTTTCGGGATAGGTCTTATTATCGGGGAAACACGGTAGTAAGTCTTAAGCATCTGAGGCTAGATTTGAACTCATGCCCTCCTGACTTCAGAGCTAGTGCTCTATTTAGCGTGCCACATAGCTGCCCATAAGGTCTCTATTCTTAAGGAACTCAGTCTAATTGAAGAAATAGCATGCAAGCAACTATGTACAAATAAACTATATACAAGATAAATTGGAAATAATTAATAGAGGAAGAGCACTAGAATTAAAGGGGATTAGGAAAAGCTTCTTGTAGAAAGTGAGATTTTAGTGAAGACTTGAAAGAAGCTAGGGAGAACAGGAGATGGAAATGAGGAGGGATAACATTCCAACCCAGCAAGTAACAATGCCCAGGAAGGAACAACAGGAAGGCCAGTGCCATTGGATTAAAGAGTATAAGGGAGAAAGGAGGGTGTAAGTTGTAAGAAGACTGGAAAGGTAGGGAAAGGTCAGGTTATGAAAAGCTTTGAAAGCCAAACAGAGGATTTTCAATTCGATGCTGGAGGTTATAGGGAGCTTTTGGAGTTTATTGATTCCTCCTTGGTCAAACAAAAACTCCATTACATCCCTTTCCTCTGAGCTCCATGGGGATATTTATATAAATAAATTAATATATGTCTTTAACAAATTCAATTCAAGAAATATTTATTGAGCACCTGACATGGAGAACATGTGGCATGGAACATGTTTGGAACATGTGTAGCAAACAGTGAGATATGAAGTTCAGATAAGGTGTTTTCCAGTCATTATAAACATGCATTATGATCCATATATAACAGGTTGCCTTCTCATGTTTATTGCCTTCTCAGTAAGTGGGGGAGGGGCTGTAAAGAGGGAGAAAATTTGGAGCTCAAAATTTTAAAAATAAATAGTAAAAAATTTTAAAGAAAAAACTGTATAGATAGGAATTGATACAAAATTCATTAAAATTCTCGTTTTGGAAATTTTCAATAAAAGGTTTGCATGCTTTAAAAAAATGTGTTCTGTCCTATATAGAGGAATTCTGTTGTTTGCACAAGATAATGTAGGCATTAGTTCCATTTTTATTATGGAAATATTTGATGCTGCTACATGTTCACCTACATCAGTATTCTTCATTTTAGATTATAAACTCTTAAATATAAAGACCTGACCTCACTGTCATCTGACATCCTGTAACACTGATTTTACCACTTATTTTGGTAATTTATTATGCATTCTTTTAAAAATATACAGCATGGATTTTTTTAAAAGTCTATATACACCCTGTTGTTAAAGAATTAATTCAGTACTCAGCATTTCCTTGCATTAGCAAAAGCATTTTTGTTAATTGTTTATACAAGGAGAGAATTAGATCATAGACACACAAGCAGGTCTTATAAGTCACACCCTCTTGGTGAAGTGTAGGTAGCTGGCCAATTGATAGTTTTACAACTGAATTGAGGAGACAAGCAATAAATTGGAGGGGGTTAGTTGATACTGAATTGAAGGATGGATAAGGGGTAGTACAAAGATGGGAGAAGGAAGTACAAAGCTAGAAGACTGATGTAGGCATGATAAACAGGACACAGTAGCTGAATTATAATTGGCATATTCCAGGAACAAGTGTTGCACACTGAACAGGGACTTGTCATTGGTCTGCATAGGGTTAAAAAATTTCCCATTAGAACACATCTCTCCATAGTTTCTTTCTGTGAATAATATCTAGCCTACCTGTAGGTTTTTGCAGGGACTTAACCTATTCTAAAAGCAAAGCAAAATATGATAGGCTTGGGGCCTACTTCAACAATGTCTACTGGTAACATGTAGTATATACTTAACAAGGTGGTTGTAAGGCTCAAATAAAAGAATGGATTTTTAAAACACTTTCTGAAATTTAAAGTGCTCTGGGACCATCAATCATAATTTATAATTATATTAGTAATTATTATGGGCAAACCACTGATGGCTGTTTTTGTTGTTCAGTTTTTCAGTCACATCTGACTCTTCATGACTGCTTTTGGGGTTTTCTTGACAAAGATACTTGAATGATTTGCCATTTCCTTCTCTAGCTCATTTTAAAGATGAGAACTGAAGCAAATAAGGTAAAGTGACTTGTCAAGTGTCATACAGCAGCTATCTGAGGTCAAATTTGAACTCAGGGGTTTTATTGACCCTAAGCCCAGTGCTCTATCCATTGGACCCCCTAGCTGTCCCTGTGCCCCAGTAAAAACCACTGATATCTACTGACAAATATCAAAGATCTCACATCTGCTGATGTCTGTCTTTCAACCTTAATATTAAAAATCTGGGACTTGTGCACATCTCAGTAAGTGCATATAAATCCCTTGGCTTTGTTACAATATGACTATCATTTCTACCATTACCAATTACTTTCAGTAATTAGAAGTCAGTTTGAAATGAGTGGTGTCATGGTATCTTTGTTATATATTAGAAACTTAGTTTGCCTTTATTTCAAATGATGGAAAAAATTCTAAGTTCAAATCAGGTCAGCAGTTAATTTAGTGCACAATCTGTCCTCTCTTTGTACTCTTTGATGGGAATTCATCTGCCACTGTTGAACATGGGAACACAGCTTCAGAAATGATACCTTACTCAGACAAACCCCAAGAGGTTTATGAACTTCTGTGCCACAACTTAGACAATGAACTAACCCAAAGTAAGCTTTGTTATCTGGAGCCAATGACCAAAATGAAAGTTAGGGAAGTCACACTTGTCCTAACTACATGATAGTGCACTTGAACCTCAGTGACATGCCACTCTTAGATAAAGCAATCTCCTGGGAGGTGGTCTACACATATGCATATAGTTACTAAAATGATATCCTATTCATTTAAAGTATCATTTGGTTCTTGCTTTGTTAACGTATTTGTTTTGCATAGCTGACTATATTGTAAAATCTAAAGGGCCTTCTCTACCATTACAAAACTTTCAGATTTTATTCAGCGGCAATTTTCCAAATGAACTACTAAATACTATTGGCAGAATCTTAAATTTGATTCAGATTGCCATTCATTCTCCAATTGCAGTAGAATTTGTTAGTTTTTGCTTTTATATGTATGCTCATTACCCCAATCTAATTATTCTTCCATTTGGTAATCTGTTGTATTATATAATTTATTCATTTATTGCAATATATTTCCCTGCATATCACATATACAAAGTATGTATATATAGTTACATGTGCTATATATGTACATGTATTACTGTATACATCAATGCACATTTATATATATTATGTATACATATGTTTAATTCAGTATATGTAAATATATTATACAGGTTAAAATTTCCCTGGGGTATAATAATGCTATTTTGTCTATGTCTATTATATGCATATATGTGCATACCACATATATAAACATATTTTATATAATATAGTCGGCTATATAGAGCCATAAAAACTCATTTCTTTTTTTCTTTCATCATTTTGGTATTCGATGCTAATATAAAATAAATAATTTAAAATGAACATTTTCCTCATTAAAACAAAAAGGTCTAAATGATTGGTAAACAATGAATTATTTCTTGCACATGTAAGTTCACTCACATCCAGAAAGAACCATTAACTTAAGAGTAAAACTGTAATGGGAGCTGTCCAATTCAGGACTAAGAGAGCTGGGTATTATCCTTCTGCCAGACCTTACACAGAGAAATGGACTTAGTCAATGCCTGACCAAATTCATGTCCCTCCACCTTGATCCTATGTGTTTTTATCCCTTTTAACATTTTACTTCATTGGTTTAGCTTATATCTTTTAAAGTAGCAGTATATCAGAAAGAGTACTAAACTTTTCATTTTCATTGATATTTTTATATCACCTTTATTTCCAAATGTTTCCTTACCACCCCTCCCTTGTCCCTGGAGCTATCCCTCTTATAAAGAAAAGAAAATTGAGGAGAAGAAAGAAGCTTGGCAAAACTAACACATCAAAGGATTTTTAAGTATAGGTAATATTGCACACCTATATTCCTCCACTTTTATAAAGAGGAAAGAGAGAGTAAGGCCTGTGGGTTTTTTTTTAATATTATATTCTTCTGGTGATGTTGTTTGGAACATTATAGCTTCCAAAGAAATTAAGTTGAGGATCACATAAAGAACAATGAAAAAGTACAAAATGATAGCCAACAGTTTACAACATACTACAAATGAAATATTAGAAAGAAGAAATGTTGGAAATGATCTTGCTAACAAAATGTGCAATTGAAAAATAAAATGGGCTTGCCATGTAGATGGAGCATGGCACAACTGATGGATAACCCATGGTTCCTACTGGTATCTTCAGTAACCCAGAAGATCTCAAGAAATGCCCTAAGAACATTAAATGTACCCTTTGTCATTAATTCATAGGAGAACACAGATAATAGGATGGGCAGGTATAAATGGAAAATAGTAGTATAGGGAATACTCATATTGATTAAATCACATATCCATTTAGAAATTAAGATTAGGTTAATCCTCTTTTATTTGACTTGTTTTTGTAATAGAAGCTGAGAACAGAATTCATTTTCCCATGTCTGATTGTAGTTTTCTATTCACGGTTTTATTCTTATTTGGTAATATACTATGTACTTTCTCTCTCTAGAACAAAAGAAGGGTATAGTTTTGAGAGGAACTCAAAGGAAGTCAGTGGTACTGATATTCTATATACACAATCAATTCATGCTTCTGCTTCTCCACTGCCAAGCTAGTCCTTCCATGTTCCTTCAGGAGGAGGAGTTAGCCTCTCAGCTAGCCTTCTCTTGTTATGTCCATATTTGATTTTTTTGAAAGTTAGATTACACAAAAATTAAAATCAAAAGCTTATTTCATGGTTAAAATTCCATTTTCAGTGCAAAAATGCTCTTTTCTGGAAACTTTAAGTAGAACATATGTATCAATACCACTTACTTAAATAAGAACATCCTTGATTTTTGTTAGTTTAATATGGAATGGCTTGTTTCAAGCTAGAGAACATTTTATGTATATGTGTATATATGCAGATACACATGCCCTGTGTGTGTGTGTGTGTGTACCATACATGCTATACACTTATATATAGGTATGTGGCTACATGAACATAAATATATTTATACATGTATGTGTGATTTTTAATATCTGTGTGTTTCAGTTCTTGATTTAATTTACCCAATATGTTGGGGAAAGCCAATCTGCATAACAGTTGGTGTTTCACCTCCTGGTGTTAAACCCATCTTTCCCATGTGCTCTTTTTTGGATCTGTTAATCAAGTTTCCTGCCTTCTCTCAGACAATAGCCTGATTGCTTATGTCCTGCAGGAGCCCCTTACAGAGAAAAAGATTTAATTTGTACCTTAATTCAATATTTCTATGCAAAATAGTAAAAATACGATTACTTGTTTCAACATTTCATCATTTTCAGCATCAGTCACTTAATAGAATTCCTTCCCATTGATTTCAGTCTGACTTTCATATTTCTTTTCCCTCTGTGACAACTTGCTTTGACCTCTTTGACCACAGAGAAAAATCATCACATCATCATCATCGTCACTATCAAAAGTATTTATTAAGGGTCTACAGGGTATATGTCACTGCTCAGTGGGGATTGCTAGATTTCATTAGCTATGGTCCCTGCTCCAGTTAAGGGACAACATCAACAACATGTCACGTAAGATGTTCATCTAATCTGAAGAGGAAAATATAAACAATATTCTATAGTGTGAAGCAGGCACTAACTCATACCTCAAACCTAGCAATTTAATTAGAAGTTAATTAAAAGATGCATGTACTATTAGCAGTATCATTCCATCTTGTTTGATTGCCTATATCTCACCATAATGGAATCCCCTCCTCCTCTCACCCCTACCTACCTTTTTGACAGGAGTAGAATGAGTGTTAGCAATGTACTATTATTTGACATCCTTCTTTTTATAAAATTGAATTTCTTTTGATAAATGTCAGAGGGGGACAAACATTCTTCAGTAAAATGAGCTGAGCCTGGAACAGATTTGTCATTGCCACCTCACCAGTCATCTCTTTTGCTTCTGACAAATACAGTATGTCCCAAGCTTGTCTGTCCTTGGTGACCTTAAAGAAATGGAAAACTGATCCCATCCTTTCTGATTTTGGCACTTGTAGATTTTCACAGATGGCATGATAGTGAAGATTAAACTGTTTAAATATGCAGTCCTACTGTAAAAATGTATATGGTAAACAGCAACACAAATCAACTTGTAAATATCCATAGTCATTTGTAGTGGTTTAATACTTTGTATTTTGATTCCTTAACTTTAAATGAGTCCATTCATTTTAAATTTTGTGAATTTGGATATATAACAAGGGACCTACATGGTCTCTTGTTAGGGAATACTTGTTTAGGTAAGATGACTTCAACTCTATGATTTCATGAATCCCCTTGGTAGCCTAATACTTCAAGGAGCTACATCTTTTTTAGTATGGGTATGCCACTGACAAAATTGCAATCCCTTGTGATTCTTATATAACCTAGAGGATGATTTTTGTAAGTTGTTGGCAACATAACCCTGCAGCCAATTTGGTGACGAGCCTCACTGAGCTCAGCTAAGATAAATTCTTCGGACAATAAATTTTCAGACCATCGCAGAGCCGCACTCTTAAGTTTTCCCATTTGGCAAGATGTTCCAGAGCTCGTCCTCAGCAGGTCTGGCCTTTGGGAATCCAGGATTATCTCCATACCAACATGAGGGATCAGAATAGTATTTTAGTAAAGCCTATTCCAATAATGTGGGTAAAATCTATGTGTCTGGTGTTATCTTCTATACACCATACAATGACATATAAATAATAAGGGAAGGAAATTGACATGGAACAGCCAATAACCTCCATTAGACTAACCCTTAAAAATGGCATAATATGAGCATTGTTATAACAAGTTTTCTTAAAAATCCAGCATAGTGGAAAGACCCAGGTAAGCAGAGGATTTGAAATTATAAATAAGACCACAGAGATTGACGAGTCTGCGAATGAGCATATAGTCATATTGATTAACATTATTGGCCTTCTTCCAGGAAGCCATCCTTAGAAGCTGATGGATAATTCCTCTCTCTTAGACAAATAGTAGTTCTGTAGACTGCCACCCTGATTATTGTTAAACTTTGGAGAGGGATAGGTGGAGGAAGGAGGTTGTACATAATTGCTTTTGACAATGCTACATGCTAAGCATTTCTAACTAAACTCAATAGAATACAATGTGGATTAAAGAATGTATCAGATGACTTTCTCTATACTTCATTTCTATACTCCTGCCACATTGTCGTATTTATTATTTTTATTGATGACAATAATGACTGCTCGGTGCTTTATATGTATTATTTAATTTGATCCTTACAACAACTCTGTAAGGTAAATACTAGGTATTTTTATGAAACTCCAAGAGGTAATATAACTTTATCATAGTCATATAACTAGTAAGCTTCAAAAGTGGAAAATGAATAAACGTTTAATATTATAAAACATTGTACTAAGTTCTAGAAGTACAGATAGAAAAGCAAGACAGTCACTTCTCTCATGAAGCTTACATTACAGGAGGTTGCAGCTACAAGTTAGAAAAGCCTTAGGATATTTCAATGAAGCAGGTGGTAATGGACTTAAAATGCCATTTGCATTGATTAAAAAGTGTTATTTATTTGTTTGCTTTAAGATTCAGGCTAAAAGCAGGACTGGTGTTTAAGGTGTGGGAAGCTACTGAAATTTCTGGGACTCTTAGGCTCTGGGTCTTGGGCAATCTCCACCATATACAAGAAAAAGTGGTGGCCAAGGTAGTGGCAATGATTTGACCTACCTGGCACATACCACCTCCTATCTCCCTCAGAATACTTGTGATTTAGCTAGTCTGGTTTGTAGGAGTTGGTGGTGAGTGGGAAAGATAGTCAAACCCTTGTCCAGAATGTCAAGAGTGGAGCCAGAAGAGAAGGAATGAATTGTATGGCCATATCACAAAATGATGGTTCTGACCAGGGACAGTCAGAGGAGAGGAATCAGGAATGAATAGGGTGCTGGCCTTTCAGTCAGGAAGACCTAAGTTCAAATAACATCTTAGCTCCCTATTAAGGCCCTGAGCAAATTGCTTATCATCTCTCAGTTATGGTATTCTCATCTCTAAAATGTGGAGCACCTATAATAGCACTTATTTCATAGGGTTGTTATGAAGATCAAATGAGATTGTACACCCATTGAAAATTTTAAAATGCTGGCTGCCAATAGTATTGCACTCAACAACCCTTATTAAGTGTCAGGGCTTTTCCTGTCATCTCTGTCACACGTAAGATATATTACAGTTCTTTCAGATTTAACCTGGAAATGGAGAAAAGAGAACAGAATGTCTTAAATTGTTCACTATTGAAGTATATAGCTAGATTGTGAAGTCCTTGAAGGTAGATACCATGATTTACACACTTTCTTTGTCTCCCACAATGCCTAGAATGTATTGCGTACACAGTAAGCATTCAATGAATAATTTCTGATTGTTTCATTTATTAATGAGAAAATATAAAGAATATAGGCCATTCCAAATATTTGGATCACTGAAAGAGAACTGAAAAGTTGTATACTTTCAGCCAATACTATTTTAATGTACTAGTTAGAGTGGGAATTTCTAGAACTTGTCAAAGATTATTTGGGGGTATGTAATACCATAAATTATACAACAACACTTTTTTTTTTCATGGAGGGGCCAGTAGGATATAAAGAATATGAAAAAAAATTGGGGCATTTATGTTAATAATGGTTTTTTCCCCCATTCTTTTGTTTTCCAATTCCCAGCTCTTCTTAAATATAGTCATATACATCTGAGTGTTTAATAATTTTTTTTATTATACTAAAAATGGAGAGTCAAAGGAAAACGTATTCTACAATCCCACTGGATTTTTCTCTTTTCTTACTAATTTCCATTTAATTAATGAGCTTCTTGCTTAATTTTTTTTCCTATAGAATCCTATTCTTCCCACACATACTATTATGTTTGGATATATAGGTCTATAGATTTAAAGTTGGGAGGAACCTCAGCAGCCATCTAGTCCAACTCTCTCATTCTGAAGATGAGGAAACTGAAACCCAAAGAAGTGAGGAAATTTCCAAATATCTTTTATTTTTATATAATATTCTTTTCTGAAAGGTGGGAGATGGTAGAGAAAGTAGTTCAGCCAAATCAATACATCAACTGAGTCTGAGAGTATATACAGTATTACATGTACATATCCCTCTTCTTCCAGTCACAACTACCACCTCTACAAAGGAAGGGAGTTTGCTGAATTTTCTTGTCTCTTATTTGGAGTCAAATTTAGTCATTATAAGTACACAGGGTTCAATTTTTGTTCCCATCATTGTTGTTGATTTGGAACCAATTATTAAAAGAGCAGTTTGTAAACATTTTGAAAAATATGAGGTAATCACTACTGAAGGGGTCTGGGACATAAGACCATGAAAGTATCCTTTATGGATGTAACAAAACTTAATTCAATACTTCAAGATCTCTGATTTCACTGTACTCTATCCATCCATATAGATCATAACTTTTCTGTGCCTTAGTAGACAGACTGTATGAGTTGTAGTACCTGAAAAAAAAATCCATTACCTGGCCTGTTAGCCAATCGTCTGGTCATAAGCCTCTCTGAACTTTTGTAATCAGGTTCTGAGATCACAGAATGGCAGCCCATTGATTAGAAGCCTTTCCAATTTGACATGACCTGCCAAAGTTTACTTTATAGCCTTTGAGGACCCCCGTCAAAAACATATGCAATCTGGCTTCTACTTCATTAGAAGCTATAGAATTTTATTTGGGATCAAAGGAAGTACTAAAAAGAGTAGACCCCAGCAATACCAGGTCATCCTGTTCAGAGGAAAAGACCTGGTAATATATGATCCACAAAGTGCCCTTCTTTCCCTTGCCTAAACAAACCATGATTGTCAAGCCGAGCTTGATTATTCATAAATACACACACAAATATGAATGTATATATTATATAGCATATATGAAACCAAGGAACATTATAAAATACATAATCATTAAATATTATATAATATTATTTATATACTCTGTACATATAACACATGCACATGTATATATATGTGCATACCAGCAGATATAATACATACTTATATGACCACGGAAAAGGAGAGAAGGGGATATGTACACATATATATGCATGTGTGAATATATTTATGTGCATATATATGTAGACACTCTTTAATAACTCTTTATATGAACAACTATCCTGTAGAAGTAGAAAAGAAACAAAGGAGAATTTTTGTAAAATACCATATAGTCAAATATATTTATTGTTTTGTTTTGTTCAAGTTCCTGGTTTCACTAGTACGGAGAACTCCCAGATAGGAAATGCCCTCTACTGTTGCAGTCTTAGAGAGTTGCCTGGGGGGACTGGCATGCACCAGGCACATTAAATGACTTGCCTATAGTTATATAGCCATGATGCATATATGTATCATAAGCAGAATTTCAACTCAGGTCTTTCTGATTTCAAGGCCATCCCCTCCATCTACTGTGCCATATTGTCCCTTGTTGAACAAATGAACTAATTAACAAAGAAATAAACCCAACCCTATGGATATAAGGCCTAGTAACTGGAAGAGATATTTATCAGATGGAGATATTTTGCAAAGCTGGGCAAGAACAGAAAAAAATATATATACAAAAGAAGAAGAGTGGGCAAAAACTAACAAACAAAATAAAAGATGTTTTATACAGTGCTGCCTTGAGAAAGCAGGAGTGTCAAGTTTCTTTTTCTGTGTTACAGTAAACTGTCTTACCATTAACCTTTGCTTACTCAGATGCCCCCCAGCCTGAGGAAGTAAAATAAAGGGTTTACAAATGTAACACCAATATCAATAACCTTTCCCAATGGAATACCAATATTGTTACTGTATCTTTAATATAAAGAGGATTGCTGTCTGTCTTTCATTTTAGAGGCCAGTTGGTTACGTTTCAGTCTGTTTGGCCATTGTGCATGCTACAGGTTCTTGAAAGCACAGGTGAGAACTGAGTGGACACCAAAAGTGGATGAAGAGCCCTCAACAGCCATCACACCAGAAGTTCTAGTCTTTCTTGGACTCTCCATACATTCATAAAGAGGATAGAATTTTGTGCGAAGACAGTTTAGCTATCATCTGGAGAGAGTGAACTGTCATGGTTGAGAGAGGCTCTTTGAGGTGCAAAAAAAAAAAAGGATAACAAGAACCTCTTTCTTGAAAAGTGTTGTTATTTTTGAAGTGGAAGATACATTTTGAGAGAACTGAGTTACTGAGTTTAATTATTATCCTGAAAAGAAGATATCCTAAAAGGAATTGTTGACAGGCTTTGACTGCCACCACCATCCTGAGAGAGTTGATTGGTAGGACTATTATTCCAGCGCCTGTGAGGCAGATATTGCAGTTAATGGTCAGAGATCTTCACTTTGATCTATTTGTAGTACCCCCTCACTCTGGGAGGGGGGATGATCCCTGAAATTTGTACTCACTCACAAGCTGAGTCCCCAGGAACGTAACTGAATACTACCATGGGTTTCAGGAACGACTCTGTGATTAGCTTCCCACTATCTAAGTCACACACCCTTTCCCCACTGGCCTGCTTCAAATGATTGATTATAGTAGATTTGATTAGCTTTTATCAAAGGAATTCACAATTGTCATAGCAAGAATAATTGACATAAAACATTCCCTCCTCTAAACCTGGGCTTCATTCCTCTACAAATACCCTTACTATTCATGGATTAGTGAGATCATGATAGTGAAGCACACATCTAATTAGCATTTATGGTTGTAGTAACTCAAACCCCCTGGCCTGATTTAATTCAATGTCTTTTCATGATCTGTGGAGTTCTCACAAAGTTCACTGCCAGGCATAGTACCTGTTCTGATTGAGTTGTTCTGCTTCTCGACTGGGCTTGTTCCTCACAAGGTATTACATTTCTACTGGAGAGATGCCTCCACTGGTTTCAGAGGATTTGCTCTTTTCTTAAATTCATTGCTGGTATTTTTCTCCTTCATAAGAAGTGACCTTCTTTGAAGTTTCCTTGGGTGATTGTATTCGTCATCTTCCAGGTGATAGAGTCCAATTAAGGGACTCTATCATAAAGTGTCCCTTGTACAGGACCAGATGTGGACTCCCCGCCAAAAGCCACCAAATGAACAGTAACCAGATAAAGGATATACATGGTTCAACTCCTATTGACCTGGTTATTCACATCACAACATTCTATGTTGTTAAAATATTTAAATGTGTCTTTACATTGTTTGTTATTTCATTAATAGATTCTATAGCTGGGAAATTATATTTTTGAGACTATTAGACCAAGTATAGGGAGGGGGAAGAAGAGGGAGGGAAAGAAGGAGAGAAGGAGAGAGAGCAAGAGACAGAGACAGACAGAGAGGCAAAGAGAGAGAGAAAAAGAGGGACACAGAGTGGAGAGAGGAGAAAGAAAGCAATGAAAGCTTATTTTCTCTGGTTTATTAATGAATCGGGGTATGGGTTCAGAACTAATATGATTGGTGAAATTGTCTAACATCTTATCATTTCCCCCCCTCTTAAACATGCATATCCTCCCTTCAAAGCAAAGCTCCTAACAGTTCCCCCGCCCTTTATTTCTACTTGATGGAACACACACTGTCAGACCTGTAGACTCATAATCTCAGTTATTTTTAACTTTTTCATCTCCACCAGAAATTAAATCAGTTACCAAGTGTTGTCAATACTAAAACAAATCTCTCATCTATCCCCTCTACTCCATTCCCACTCTAACTACCCTGTTTGTATACTTAGCTCTTCTTGCCTAGACTGTTTAAGAGTCTCATAATTGTTCTTCCTGCCTTCAATTTATTCTCAATTTAGTAATCCTAATGAACCACTATGATCATACCGCTTTTCTACTTTTTCTTAAATTTCTTTGTGCACACTCCTTAAACTCACTGAAGGGAATTATTCTAGGAAGTAGTTTAAGGGTCTATTTATGTAGCATTAAATCAACTGATTTGAGTGCTTTGAACCTCCATTTAAGGAGGGTGCCCAGGTCAGCTATCTTTTTCATTTGCCAGAGGTCACACTCATCTGGACTTTTCTATCAAACCCCTGCTTGGGGGAACCTTCCCTTTCAGTTTTCTCCTCCCAGTGTTATCTTCTTCATTAGACTAAACACTTCTTGAGGGTCAGATCAGTCCCTTTTTAAAAACATTATGGAATTGCAAGCACTTGAAAAGGCCATGAAAGCTTGTTTCCAAGCACATAAAACCAGTTTGCCTAATTGAACCAAAACTTTGGCTGTTTGACTAAACTGATTAAGTAGCTAGTTACTAACAGAGTCTATTAGTCAAAACAGTAAAAGGGTGTTGATTTGTCCAGTTCTTCTTTTGGTTGTTACACAAGGTACTTAGGCTAGAGATTAGTGGGCGGTAAGAGCCAGAGGCTTTTTTTATCTTTCTCCGTGGAGTGTCTCTTTGGGGTAATCAATCAATCAACCAGTTTCTATTAAGTGCTCAAGGCCCTGTGCTTTGGAGGGCCTAGAAATAATGTAGCTGAGTAGCAACTTGGGGAAGCAAATCACTATAAAGAAGGTGACCACTGTTGCTTTAAAAGACCTGAAGTTTCTCTCTCTACCTTTATCATCAAAGAAAAGCAAATCGAGTTTCCCTCTCTTTTCACATGTCACTTGAATACAAATGTAGGAGGCCAGAGGATGTGAGAAGGAAGGGTCAGATGCAGAGTGCCAGACTGCGATTTGTTCTGGGTTTGTTGATACCTCAGCAATGGCTGGCATCCATCTAGGGAGAATCTCGTGTCTGGGATTTGGAAGTTACTCAGCATGCAGCTAACATCTCTACATAGAGAATGAAATGGATATGTCCAATTTACCTTAACTTTCTGGAGGTAGTTTCCTTCCCTTCTGAGACTGTAAAATCTTAGAGAGCAGAGAATGTAATTTTTTCATCTTTGCATCTCCAGCATCTAATACAGTGGATAAATGCTTATCGAATTAAATTTGCTATCAGACTACAATCACAGGAAATATACGCGATAAACCTACAGACCCATCTTTTCCCTTTCTTTTGTAGGGCCCTAATAGTCTATCAGAAGAATGGGCTTTATGGGATGAATTCCCAAAGACAAGTGTACACACACACACACACACACACACACACACACACACTTTAAATACTTGTTGTGTGCATCCACTATGGTAGAATGCAAGCTCCTTGAGGGCAAGAGTAGGGTTGTTTTGTTTTTGTGCCCATGTGACCTGCACATAATAGGTACTAATAAATATTGGTTGAATTGAATTGAAAGTCTATACTTCTAATCAATCTCAACTTTAAAATTAATCTAAAAGTAACTGTTCTCAGTATTGTTCTGAAAAGTAAATTTTGAGTCAAGGCAAAAAACACTTATTAAGTTTCAGGAATTGTGATAGTTTCTGGGGATATAAAGATAGAAAATAAAAACAAAACAAAAAGCCTTGTCTCTACTCTCAGGGAGCTCACAGTCTAATGGGTAAGGCACTATAACTATTTAAAAACAAGAAAAATTGGAGAAGATTACAGGGAAAAGGAGTTAAGATTAAAGAGGTGGTGAGAAGCTTCTGGGACTTTATCTGAAACTTGAAAGAAGACAAAGGGGAGGAGCTTGGGAGTTCTAGGTATAGGGACAGTCAGTGAAAATGCCTGGAGTCAGGAGATAGAGGGTATTGTGTGAGGAACAACAAAAAGCACTCAGTGCAAATTCTTAGGCTTCTTCAAACTAATTTCTTAGGTACTATTACTTACTTTTTTGGAAGGGGGAAGGCAGGGGTTAAGTGACTTACCCAAGGTCACAGGGCCAGTAAGTGTTAAGTGTCTGAGGCTGGATTTGAACTCAGGTCCTCCTGATTCCAGGGCTGGTGCTCTATTCACTGTACCACCCAGCTGCCCCAGTACTATTACTTTCAATGTCAGTGGAACATTATTAAAAGTACATTATAATGATGCTAGTGTTTTCCAAGAACTATTTAAACCCTAAGAGAATAGATTCCTTGGTGAGTTTCCACTTACTAGCTTAGTTCAGCCGCTGCTGTGTAGGGCTAATCTCTGCCCATCATGTTCAATTTGCTTTGCAGCTTTGAGTCTCATCTTAGACTGGGAAAAGTAAAATTAGGCTCCAATATAAACAGCTTTTGATTAATCAGGGACTGATTACTTATTCTCTTAGCTCTCCTTTTTGCTTCTGCTCTAGCTTTTCACCTTTTGTCTATTTGTTCCATGACTTGTTAGAGCCTCTCCAGAAGGCAAGTAGAGAACAAGACAAAATGAAGCTTAAATCAGACAATTTGTTTCTCAAATCATATTCTTAAAAAAGGCTTTTGGATTAGCTATGATTTTCTTTATCACAGCTACTTTGTCTGTCCCCACATTACCGAGGCAGTATTTAAATTCTGTTTAAATGGAGCAGTTATGAAAAAAAAAAACATATTTTTGCTTCAATTAATCCACCTACCTCAGCTGGTTTTTGTAGATATGTTTATTACATGCTATTGTCCATTAACAAAAGCAAATTTATTCAATGAAGATTTTGCTTTTGTTGATACTTTGTTCTCAGTCTAATAATTTATTTTCTTAATTATCCTCATTAGTTACTGTTAACCCATCAAAAGTAAGTTAGAAAAGAATCAATTAGTCTTGGGGCAAACAGTAAAAACTGAGGGGCAGTAGCAAAAGGATCTTTGTTGTATTCTCAGCTTTTATGCCAATTTGCTGGATGACATTAAGAAGGTTACTTCATATCTTTGTGCCTATTTCCTCCTCAGTTCCATAGGAACAATAATACTCACTCTATGGAGTCAAGTCAACAAGCATTTATTAGGTGCCTACTATGTCCCAAGGTGCTGGATAATGATAGCTGGCATTCATATCACTTTTAAGGTATGCAAAGGGCTTAACATATAAGCCAGTTGATCCTTACCACAACCCTGTGAGGTAGATGCTATTATTGCCTCTGTTTTACAGATAAAGAAATGGAGGATGAATCACACAGCTACACAAATGTGTGAGGCAGGATTTGAACTCAGCTATTCCTGACTCCAAGTCCAAATCCATGACACCATCTACTTGCCTAATAGGTATCACTGACTTGCTGTGAGGATAAGATTAGATCAGAGTTACAAAAGTAATTGGGAAATCTAAAAGTACTATTTGAATGTAAGATACTGATGGGGGCATGGCAATAGGTTATACAGAGGCTCTGAGGACCAGAGTCCCTGCTGTTTAGTCTGCAAGGAATTCAGTAGGCCCAAGCAAACTTGAAGTCAGGATTGTAAAAGTTTATTGTTACGCTTTACAATGGGCAGGGGTTCTTAGGGAACCTGCAAGTTTATTGTTACTCTGTACATCAGGCAAGAGTTCTTAGGGAACCTGTAAACTTAAAGAAGTCACAGGTATAGTTTTTAAGGAGTCAAGACAGTAAATCAGATGTCAATTATGCTAACTAGGTGAGTAAGGGTGGGATCAGGGAGGAGTTAAGGAGTGGTCAATGCTTAAAGGAACATGCACTTTCAATATCAACTGCGCAGGCATATTGCCCACAATTCACTGGAAAATAGCCCAAGGTGGGGCTACCTGGAGGTGTGGTTTTAGGCTTGAAATGTCACTAAGTCAGCTAACAGTCAAGGCTGACTGAGAAGTGCCTAGTCTGCCACCCATCAGTGTCATGTTTGACAAGATGGATGTTGGGAACCCGCAGACTCAGTATGTGTATAATTGGCTAAGGGGTTAACCTATAGATAGTGCCTTGAAGGATTCATAGATGCAGCTGGCCATTATACTAAGAAAGATAACATTTGCCTAAGCTAAAATGTTTATATATGGTTTAGTGAAGGATTCATAGGTGTAGCTTGTTATTGTTCCAAGCAGAAATAAACAGTTCATGAATTGTTGTTGGGAAGAGTGCTGGGAGGGGGAAGGGGCAGAGTTAATGCTCTGAGGCTGGGGAGGGAGAAATGTGATTTTATAAACTGGTTTTACAAATTGATATTACAGACATAGATCCCAAGCATCCCATCAATACTATTATTAAAATTTTTGTTAGACTCAATATATACAGTTTGAATATGTTAACATCTTTATAGAAGAGAGCAGCCATCAGTAAAATAAATGAAACATAAACTCCTTATCCTTGATCTTTCTGAAGCATCTTAAACTGCTGACCGCTCCCTTTTTGTTGGTGTTCTCTTTCCCCTTGGCATCTATAACACGAAACTCCCATGGTTCTTCTTTTTTCTTTCCCCTTTGCCCTTTCTTTTATATCTCTTTTGCTGGCTTCTCATTCTCCTCTTGACCCTGACCTTTATATAAGAACTATGACCAGAAGTATAGACAAAGCTGAGGGCAGAAAGCAGAATGAGTAATTTGGCAAGGAATAGGACTGAGATGGAGGTAGATTTGGGATCTGCTACTGCTGTGGGCACACAGGTATAGATTGTATCTAGGGATTTCTGTAGAAGGTAGAATAGTATCTAAATGCATATAAAATACACTAATTGCTATTATAGGACATTGCCAGAGTTTTTGGTTGCTTCCCTAGTGCAACTCAGACCCACATGAGCCTGCAGTGTTCAGAAAGAGTAGGGTCTTATTGCTGAGAGATTTCCCTAAAGTGGATATTTCTCTTTGTGTCTCTCTTAGAATCCACCTGTTTGGGACCACAGTCAGAAAAGCCATGTTGTACTCTCTGACTACCAATTGGTGGTATGAGGCAAGATTGCACCATCTGACCTTGTTATCTAAACTGCTGCTGCATTCTCCTAGAGTACTTAACTTTCTTAGTTCTGAAACTCCTTGTGTATGCTTTGAATCCAATTTTCTCATTGACATGTAGTCAGAGTGTCAAAGAAAGTGTTAGAATGAATACCAAAGGATGATGGCAGGGGATGTGATAGAGAGAAAGACTGAATAAAGTGCAAAAGCTGTTAGAGGAGAAACTATCTTATTTTTCAAGTCTACTATTGATCGTTCTATTCTTTGAACACACAAACAGTAGATTAGTAACACAGGACAATAGAATTACAAGTTCAGGACTGGGAAGATTATAGGATGATGGGCCCAAGAGCTAGAAGGGATATCAAAGGGCATCTAGTTCTAGCCTTTCATTTTAGAGATGGGGACATTAAGGGTCAAAGAGGGAAAATGAATTGCCCAAGGTCACAGAGGACATAAGCTTTGGTTACCACCCTGTGGCTGAGCAGTTTGGACTGGTGATGGGTACAAATATACCTAATCCACTATATCTAG
The DNA here is from genome assembly GCF_028583685.1 of Petaurus breviceps papuanus. NCBI lineage: Eukaryota > Metazoa > Chordata > Mammalia > Diprotodontia > Petauridae > Petaurus > Petaurus breviceps. Next base: position 7,999,283 of record NW_027186645.1, on the reverse strand, counting down.
GAGGCCTCATCCCATCCTGCCCAGATACCCTGGGCATCTTACTTTTTGCTCTGTTGCTGAGTACATCGATACCTCCTTCTCTCCTCCTTCCTGCCTTCTACCTATTACTCTGGGAACAATAATCAATTACCAGTGACTCCAGAAAGTTTGTGACAATAGGCCATTCGCGGTTCCATTCACTGTCTCTGTTCAGTCCCCGAAACTCCCTTCTCTGGATACCACTGAGGCATCTCCCCTTCTTAGAATGTAAATTCTTTGAGAAGAGGGACTATATTACTTATGTATTCATATCCCTCTTACCTAGCACCATGCCTGGAACTCAGTAGGTACTGAGCAATGTCTTCTCCTTCAATTAATGCATGCATTCATTCATTCATTTGTCACAGCCCCAGTTCTTTGATCATGACACCAAAGCCAGCATTCTTTCCACTGTACTACATGATGATGATGATAACTCTTGTTGTCTGTATTGCTCCTTTTGGTGTTAATTCATAAATCTGTGTGTGTGTGTGTGTGTGTGTGTGTGATATTCCCAGAGACTGTAAACTCTTTGAGGATTTAGACCATTTCCTGGGGATCTTTTAAAAAAAATCATAAATGGCAGGTATGCTGAGCAAATAAGAGAGACATAAAGAGTAGTTGTTGATATTGTCAAAGGTCAAAAGGACTATATTCATGTCTTGGGGTGGGGGGGAAGACCTTAAGTTTTGGATTTCTGTTATACCACCAAAAAATAAAGGACAGACTAGACATTCCTCTTATCATTTGCAAGTTGCTTTTAGTTCCCCAAGAACCCCCACTTTATGGAGAAAATATCAACCTATACTTCCCATTCATCTGTGGAATGCTTTCTCAAAGACTGGCACACTGTCTTGCATTGAGTTAGTGTTTCATCTATTCCTTCAACGCAATGCATGCATTTCAGAGATCTAGTTAAGAGAAAACTGTATATAAAACATTTTCAATGTGCTAATTGTTTCTGCTGAGTTATAGGGATTAATTATTGAGCACTAGGAAATATACTAGATGCTGGAGGTAGAAAAATAAAAACAAGGACTTGAGTGAGCTTGTATTTGATTGAGGGAATTACATGAAGACAGATATATAAATACAAAATATATACATAGGAAATACAACTGGATATGGATAGGCAAACAATTTATGAATAAGCAAGAGACAGAGAGCAAAGTTGGGTGTAAAATGAATACATTTGATTACATTAAATTAGAAAGGTTTTGTACAAATAAAGCAAATGTTGCCAATATCATAAGAGAAGCAGAAAATTGGGGGGAGGGGAAATTTTATAGTTGATTAGATAAAGGTCTTATATCTCAAATATATAAAGAACTTTGTCAAATCTATAATAATAGGAGTCATTCCCCAACTGATAAATGCTCAAAGAATATGAAGAGAAAGTTTTCCAATAAAGAAATCAGAATAATTTATAGTCATGTAAAAATGCTCTAAATCACTATTGATTAGAGAAATACAAATTAAAACAATCTAAAGATATCACTTTATGTCAACCATACTGGCTAAAATGATTGAAGGGAAAAGCAATAAGTGTTAGAAGGGATGTGGAAAAATTGGAACCCTAATTCATTGTTGGTAGAATTGTGAACTGATCCAACCATTTTGGAGGGCAACCCGGATTTATGCCCAAAGAGTTATTAAACTGCCTATATACCCTTTGACCCAGAAATACCACTACAACATCTGTTCCCAAAGATGATTAGAAAAAAAGGAAATGAACTTATACGTTCTAAAATATTTATAGTAGCTCTCTTTGTGGTGGCAAAGAACTGGAAATTTCAGGGATTCCCATCAATTGGGGAATGGCTGAAAGAGTTGCAGTATATGATTGTGATAGAATATCATTGTGCTATAAGAAATCATGAGCTCAATAATCTTAGAAAAACATGTAAAGTCTTACATGAAATTATGAAGAGTGAAATGAGCAGAACCAAGAGAACATTGTATACAGTAGCAACAATATTATTTCAAAGGACTTTGAGAGAATAAGTAATTTTGATTATTATAAATATAGAAATTAACCATAAGGGACATATGAAGAAAGACAATATCTACATCCAGAGAAAGAACTGATGAATAGATGTATAAAATAATTTTACATATATATGCATATATATACATATACATACAAACACATACAGACATACATATATACTTATATATATATATATATATTTGTATCTAATGGTAACCATCTTTAGGGTGGGGGAAGGTGTAATGTAATACCAAGCAAAGGCAACTTCCCAGGTTCAAAATACCAGCATAGGTGCTCTCTATTTTATTCAGTAACAAACCCAGAACAGAGAAGATCAAAACATGACATCATTCAAAATACAGCATTTACTAAGTGTGATTAAATCATCTCCAAGGCCTACCCCACCCCAGGACTTTCCAATCATTCAATCAATTACAAAGTCTCTGTTCCAAATACTTCTCCACCCCTAGGCTATACCTTAATTAAGTCCACCACAAAGCCCCTCTTCTCAAATGGAGATTAGTTTCCAAACATAAGTAAAATACATTCATTTGCTCAACCATAGAACACAAAAAGGTCAAAAGTTCCCCACCCCTGGATCACAATTGAATCTACCCCAGAGTTACATCAAGTTTAAACACAGCACTTAATACCCAAATGGAGGTCTTTTCTTCATCTTGACACGAGGCAAGTTCTCAGCAATCTTAGTTCCTGGGGAGACAAGGCTTAGCAAGGCCATAAGATACATTGCCAGTCCCTTCATGAATTTATCCTCTGTCTGTAGAACAGTCCTAGAACCCCTGAACACATTAGCAAAGCCCTCTCCCAGGATTTCTGTAAACATACAACAAGAAAATCCTTCTTCAGGGCTTCTGAACCAACAGAAAGGCTCCCAGACCCCTGCAACAACAGCACTGTCCTTCACCAGTGGACAGTATTCATTCTGTCTGCCGGACAGTCTCCAGACCCCTGCAACAACAGTACTGTCCCTCACCAGTGGACAGTATTCACTCTCAGTACTGTCCCTCACCAGTGGACAGTATTCACTCTCTGTCTGCAGGACAGTCTCAGGCCTTCTTAACCAAATGCCAGGTTCCAGGACTTCTTCAACAGGACAGTCTTTCACCAGTGGACAAATCTGGCAAAATAACATCAAAACAGACAGACAAAGTACCAGCAAAACAGCCATGTCTCCTCAGTCCTTGGCAGCTCAGGGGGCAGGTCTCAAAAGTCCAGGGCAATTCAAAGCGGCCACCAGCAATCTCTTAGTCTCTCTCTCTCCACGAGGTGCTGCTTCCAAAAAGAACTTCCGCCTCTCTCTCGTCTCTCCAAATCTACATCACCAGCTCCTCCCACTTCAGGACTTTCTTTTCACATCAACAAGCCCATCCCACAGGTGGGATTAACAAACTCTGGGTTTTAATACAATCAATTTGAAAACCAAGCCAATACAGGGGAATCTTTAATTGCTATTACTATCACAGAAGGGAAGAAGAAAGGAAAAAAAGAAATTTATATGATAACTTTATTAGATTTGCAGTTTCATGTACAATCATGTTTAGTACTAGTAAAAATCATCTAGTAGCATTTATTGGGGTCATTGTTCCTAAGTTTATGTAATCTTTGACTATGCTGAGGAAAGAAGGTAAGGATACTTTCCAGGACAGAGAATGTCCTAGGTCACTCATCCACTAAATTGCCAAGTCTTGTCAATTCTGCCCTTATCAAATCTATTACATCTATCCTTTTCTTCCCATTCACATGGCCACCATCCAAATTCAGATCTTCATCACTTCCAGCCTGGACTCTACTCTAAGAGACTTCTAATTGGTCTCCCTACCTCCAAAACTCTGCTTATTCTTATCTGTCCTCCACATAACTCCCAAATTATATTACTAAAGCACTTTTACTAGATTAAAAAAAGTCTCAGCACTAAAAGAAGGCAAAAGAAAATGTCTTCAGCCATCATCAGAAGAGAACTCTGTCCCCACCCCACAAGCATCCCCTCAGGAAGCTTCTCTTTCTTGCTTCTAGGGAAAGGCACGCACAGGCATGCCTTGAACTCTGAGAAGACACTTCCTTCATTTAAAATTGGATTTCTGTGCTTACTATTTTTTTTAAAGCAATTGGGGTTAAATAACTTGCTCAAGGTTACATGGCCAGTTATTTTGTGTGGGTGTTAAGTATCTGAGGCTGGAACTGATCCCGGGTCTCCTGACTCCGGGGCCTGCACTCTTACTCACTGTACCACCTGGCCACCTGCTTACTATTTTTTTTTTTTTTTTTTTTTTTAACCCTCTCTCTCTCTCTCTCTCTCTCTCTCTCTCTCTCTCTCTCTCTCTCTCTCTCTCTCTTTAAAAATATTAATTAACTAATTTTTAGTTTTCAACATTCACTTCCATAAGATTTCGAGTTCTGAATTTTCTCCCCCTCTCCTAGATGGCATGCAATCTACATATACATTCATATTAAACATATTTTCACATTAGTCATGTTATGAAGAAGAATTAGAATCAATAGGAGGAACCATGAGACAGAAGAAACAAACAAAAAAAAGAGAACAAATAGTATGCTTTGATTTGCATTTGAACTCCATAGTTCTTTTTCTGTATGTAGATAACTTTTTCCATCGTGAGCCTTTTGGAGTTGTTTTAGATCCTTGCATTGATAAGAAGAGGGAAGTCTATCAAAGTTTGTAATTGCACAATGTTGTTGTTACTGTGTATAATGTTCTCCTGGTTCTGCTCACTTCACTCAGCATCAGTTCATATAAATCTTTCCAGGTTTTTCTGAAGTCTTCTTGCTCATTATTTCTTATGGAACAATAATATTCCATTATATTCATATAACACAACTTGTGCAGTCATTCCCCAACTGCTGGGAATCTCCTCAATTTCCAATTCTTGGCCACCACAAAAAGAGCTGCTATAAATAACCTACTCATACATCCATATAAAGAAATTCGCTTATATATCCACACATATACTTGGCCCATACTTGACAGACAGACATGTGGGGCAACCAATCTTGGTGACATGACTGAGAAGCTGAAGATTTCCTGACAGTTCAGTAACTTCTGGTATGTGTATGATGGAATCCTCTTATTGTTGGATGATTTTTATATTCAGTGTTTGCCTATAAAAAATGATTTTTTAAAAGTGTGTTTATGCAAGAAAAATAACATGGATTTTAAGCTAAGGTACTTGGTATAGAATTAAGCTATCTCTTCTCTTCCTCAACATCACACACACACACACACACACACAGACCCAGGTTCAACATGCATAATACTTTGTACTTTCTAGACTCCAAGACAATTATTGACATGTCAAAAAGCATTTAGGACATTAAGTTGATGATTTATGATTTGTATAAGATGCATTAGGATTAATAGTATTATGAGGATGTATGTCTTCTACAGGCTTTCATTTATAACCATAAATCCTCCATATGGATGAACATGAAGAGGGTATGTAGATCCAAAAATAATAAAGCAAAAAATACATTAAAAGGTGAGATCATATGTCCATCTCACACATAAATAAAGGATCAATGCATTTGTGCTGCTAGACTTTCATATTTGGAGTTGAGGAAATTCACTCAACCAATGACCAGTGGAACTGTATTTGCACTCCACAATTGAAGCTTACTGACTGTGAACTTGAGTAATTCACTTAAATTTCCTGCACCTCAGGGTTCTTAATTGTAAAATGAGGAAGTTGGAATTGATAGTCTTTCAGATACCTTCCTATTCTAGATCTTTGAGTAGGGGTTTTATGAACTAAATTATTAAAGAAAGACTGCAAGCAGGGCTTGAGAGATGGTAGATTAGATGAGCTGTCATAGAGACATAATGTGATTTAACTGAGAATGTAGCATGGTCCAGTGGAAAGGTCAGTGGATTTGGCACCTTAAGACTTATGTTCAAATCTCATCTTTGCCACTTACTGCATATGTGACCTGCACAAGTCACAACCTCTCAGTACTCTAGGCCAAGGGTGTCAAACTGAAATAGAAACAGGAGCCACCAAACCACACAGAGGGATCTCTGAAGGCTGCATATTAACTTAGAAAAGCACATATTAACATTAATTATTTTGTTAAATATTTTCCAATTTTACTTTAATCTGGTTCTGAAGGCACCCAGGGATATTGTGGGCTGGTGTTTGACACTCCTGCTCTAGACAACTATCTAAGACTAAGCTTCAGGGAAAGTACTGGCCTGAATTGATGGAGGGAGTTTCTTCACCATGGAATTCTCTATACTGGTGAAATATTTCTTATCCCACCATATATACAACTATGCAAATCACTCTGTCCAACCCAAAACAAAAATGGGAGATGAGGGTAGGGGCTTTCATTCACTGGTTATTATGGCACCTGCTACTGCAAAAAGACCCTCTTTGGGAGATGGGGTGTATAGGAGGGGGAGAGGGACAGTTTTCCTTATGGCACCTCTAAAGTTGCTCCAATGGACTTTGGGGTAGCAGTTAGGTAAAAACTATCCTGAAGGACCAATGATAGGGAAAATGGGTGGTGGTGGTGTTACCAACTTGCATAGCAAAGAAAGGAAGTGAATAGGAAAGTGGTGGAGGAATAATGGAGATGTGTAGATGTGCTTGCAGCAGAGACACGTCTCACAATTGACTATTGTAGGGAGGGTGGGACTTGATCCATCTTTCTTCCCTCCAAATGGGGTCTATGACATGGCCTCAAACTTGACGACCTAGAACATTGGAAGTTTAAGTAACTTGGCCAGAGACTCCTAGCCAGAATGGATCAGAGGTAGGACTTGGACCTAGGGCTCCTTGGCTCTAAGAACAGCCTGCTATCCACTAAGCCATTCTGTTGTCACACATACCTAAGTATGTACAAAATACACACAAGCTAATTTAGAGAGAGTACTTGCAGCAGTGGTGTTTGGGGAGGCAATTAGTAAAGGCATCATGGAGTTAGGAGCATTTTAGCTGAGTAATGACAGAAACAAGGGACTCTAAGAGGTAGAGGTGAGTAGGGCATGTATTTCAGGCATGGGGCACACTATTCAAAGGCAGAACATTCAAAGGCGTAGTTTAGAAATGGAGTACAGGGGCAGCTAAGTGGCACAGTGAATAGAGCACCAGCCCTGGAGTCAGGAGGACCTGAGTTCAAATCCAGCCTCAGACACTTAACACAAAAACTAGCTATGTGACCTTGGTCAAGTCACTTAATCCCAATTGCCCAGCCTTCCCCACTCCAAAAAAAAAGGGAAAAAAAAAAGAAATGGAGTACAGTTTCTGAAGAGTAGCTAGAAGGCTAGTTTGGCTGGACAATAGGGTGGGTGAGGGAAAGTGCATGTACTAAGGCTTGGAAGGGAAGTAGGCTTCAGGTTGCAAAGGGTTTTAAGTGCCAAATAGATTCTAGAATAGAGAGCCAGAGCGGTTTGTTGAGTAAGGGATGATATGGTCACAACTGTATGGTAGCTTTGGTTGATGAGGGGAGTTTGTACTAAAGAGGGAGGAAATTTAAACTTAGGGAGACCAATTAGGAAGCTATTGCAATAGTCCAGGTGAGAGGTGATGAAGGCTTGAAATAGGGTGGCACTTCTGTGAGGTGAGAGATGTGAGGGGTATAGAAATGAGATCTGACAAATTTTTGGCCATGTGAGATAAGGGAGAATGAGGCATTGAGGATGGCACTGAGGTTACAAACCTCGGTAATGAAAGATAGTGAAGTTCTTGACAGAAATAGGGAACTTCAGAACAGGGAGAGGCTTTGGGGGAACATTCATGAGCTCTGCTAAGTTTGAGTTGCCTACAGCATATCCAACTCAAAATACTCAAAAGACTTCTGGTGATTCTGAAATGGAGTTCAGGAGAAAGGTTAGGGCTGGATTTGGAAGCCAACTGCAAAGAGATGATAATTAGATTCACAGGGACCAGTGAGATCACCAAGGAGAAGATTGTAAAGAGAGAAAAGGGCCTAGGATAAAACCTTAGGGCAGACCTATAATTAGGTTATGTGATACTATAAGGATATGGATCTAGCCAAGGAGGCTGTGAACACTGACTGCCAGAACCAACACAGAGCACGGTCCTGAAAAGAGGTGAGTAGATCCAGAAGAGTCAGTTAAAAGTGTTTATGCTTCAGAGAGAATGGGTTTTAAAAAGATCCATTGTATTTATCAATATAAACAGTTGTACACATTTTGGTTTTAACTTTGAATATTGCCCATAAATATTATCAAGGTACTATTTATTTGAATTTATTAATAAATACTATATTGTTCTTAATATAGGGGCATCTCCCTCCACAACACCAAAATCTGATTTGTATTAGACTTTGTACATTGTGGCCTAATGTAAAGCCAAGCACAAGCAGCTTTCCAGAGGACTACTGCTGTGAACAGCTTTCAAGGTTCTGATTACATAGTATGGTGAACAATCTATTTATTCAGTAACAAATCAGAGCAAAACATTCACAGAAAGTCAAGGTACAGTATTCAGAATGTTACAACTTATCACAGAAAATCAAAATATAGCACTCACCATGTCACTACTCAACAACTTATTACTAAATTGGACACATAGTTTTCACCAAAGTGGTCACATAGTTTTGAACAAAGTACAATTATTTAATCAATAAATCACTTAGTACCTCAATCATTCAATCACAAAGTAGAAAAGGTCAAAGTCCTCCACCCATGGGGCACACTAAGTTACAAATCAGTCACTATTCAGTCATCAGTCACTACTCAGTACCCTCTTAAGGGGTAGTGGGAAATACACAAGCCATTCACCCCTAGGTCAGTAGTAAGTTACAATTTCAGTCACTACTCAGTACCCACAGAGAGGTCTTTTCATCTTGACTCAGGGCAGGCTTTCAGCTTCCATGGCTCCTCTTCCATGGTCCCACCTCCCGCCCGAATCTAACCAACTGCCACCTCAGTTCAAAGTCTCCCAGTTCCTTGTCCAGCTCTCCATGCAGTTCCTGCTCCACACTGGAGCTCACAGTGTCCACTCCATCTCAAATCCTTCACAGTTTCTGTTCCTGGGAAGACAAGGTTTAACAAAGCCACAAGAATATTCATGCACATTAGCAAAGCCACAACAACATTTGTACAGAATACTGACACCACAATCATGCTTCCTCAGTCTTCAGCAGCTCCAGATGGCCCTCAGAAGCCTTCAGCAGCTTCATTCTCAAAATCAAAATCACTTTCTCTCATTCTCAGAATAAAAATCACTTTCTCCATGGAAGTTCCAGTCCAGCAGCAGCAGCCCAGCCTTTAGGCGCTCATCCCAAGAAGTTCTGACTGTCCAGCTTGTGCTCTTCCTTATATATGGTACAGCTCATCCCTGTTCAGCCACTTCCTGTTACATCAGCCACAGGGGTTTATACCTTCTGCTTCTTTAACAGAGGCTTAATTTGAAACTAGGTGCTAAGTACCTGTCAGCTTTCCAATACAAAGGGATCTTCAAATTTCATTACCATTACACCTATATTCAGTATTACTTTCAGAATATGTTACATGTGTATATACATACATGTTTATGTGTATATATACAAACATATATGTGCACATATACATATTTTTTTCAAGAAATATCATTTTAGACATGCAACATGCTTATACATTTCCTATATGAGCTTGTACCAAGACCTCTTCTAATGATATCTTTTGCCTGGAGACCCTATTTAAACTATAACCATTCTGTCCCCTAGGCTCGTTTCTCTTGGCTGTAACAGAAGGCTTAATCAGTATGAAGCAGACTCTCGATGCTGGGCCATTGCATCCCCAGGGCTTGGGAATAGCTGTTTCAGCTGCTTGGTGTTATTTAGAGTCTGCTAACATCTCTTTCCCTCTGTGCTTCTTTTGATAAAGCCTAGGCATACAAACTAGCCAGGAGAATGCTTTTTGTGTTAGACTATGTTACTTCTTTAAATGCAATAAAGTAAACCAGGAAACAGGGCAAATAACTCTTTGCCCCATGTGGTAACAGAGTAACATCCTAGTCCCTCCCTTCATGCAAGTTAAGCTAGCTTTCCCTTGAATAGTACTGAAACATTCCTCAAGGCTAGGTTGGCTTAGGGGCCCAAGGGTACAGACTTTTGATGTCACTTGATCATTACTTGGGTACAAAGTAGTTATGAGGAGCTAGAGGGGGTCCCTGAAGCTTGACCAGTGGATCAAGATGAGAGATTTGCTCAGCCTAAGCAACTCAAAGGGGTTTCAATGTTTACCTTTGTTGAATATCCTTCTGCTTTAGCTGAATAAATCTCCTTTTGTTAACTGTTGAATGTCCTATGACAGTCTCATTTTGTTCTAATTTGAATCCTAAGCTAGAAGTGGCCTGAATCAAGCCCAATCCAGAACAGCTTCCCATTATGACTATTGTCCTATACCCCAAGGGGATCAAAGACAGAAGAAGAGTCCCATATGTGCTATATGCTCACTTGTAGATGTGTATTTATAAATATATATGTATTAATGTGTAAAATGTGTGGGCAGTACATATACATATTGATATTATTGTTGTTATTGCTGTTAGGGGCCTTTACGCAGGATGTATGGGAAGATATGGACAAGATTCACACCAGATGCAAAGGTTTAAATGGATTTTGGATTATTCCCTCAGTGGGATTCATCCTCCAAAGGGATATCCAAGTTGATGAGATCTTAAATGCACTGAACAAAAAGATAAATTATTTTGTAAGGGGTTAGCGCTTGACATAAGCATTCATTCAGCTGTGAGAGATAATGTATGAATGGAGTAAAGAAGGTTTCTCTTGCTTTCATCCTCAAGGAAGGGTACTTCCCAAATAAAGAGGGGAATTAAGGAAAATAATGATTCCAATAGAGCAATGGTAAAAGAGCTGTATGTACAAGTCTATTTTGCCTATACATGCCTGTTTTGCTTTTGACTTTGGCAGGGAAATTTGGTGGAAGAATAGGAGGAAATGAGGAAAGTAAGAGAGTCTTAGGTGTCCAGTTTTGGAAAAAGAGGATGAGAATCTTGAACATGAATTATCACTAACTTTGAATATTCTTGACAATTTAAATTATTTACCATTTAAATGATAATAAATAAATTTGACTGAGTAATCCCTAGAGTTTTCCTATCTTTACCTATATGTAAATTCTATACATCTAACAGTCATTTCTCAGTTACAACTTAAAATCCATTTTATGTCTCTGGAATCTAATATTTACATGCATTTAGATATACATAACAATTACATTCCTAAATATATCAGACACAAAAGTAAAATAGAATGTGACTGTTAGCAAATATTTATTTTGAGTTAATTATTTTTTTTGCAAGATTATATAGATACCATTATGAATGTACTTAAAATTGGGAACTATACAAAAAGTCTTATTTTTTCCAGATGGCATGATTTATATTCAACTATTCATAAAACATTTGAAATGAAAGATGGAAGCAGAATTATGAAAGTTTCAGTATCCATTCAAATAAGAATACAAGTTTCACCAGAGTTGCTATAGTAACAGCTTTCCTGAGAAACATTTAAAAATATGCTGGCTCAATAGGGGCCATGTCAATTGAAGCTTTAACTTGGAAATAGTGAAGGGTTATAATTTCAGGTGTTTTACAGGATGCACTGATTACTGATTACAGAAAGGAGGATATGCAAAGGGTGAAATAAAAAGTACTATATAGTGTCTTGTATCTTTTACTTTAAAAGGCAGAGTGACACAGTAGAGAGGACTGGTCTTGGAATCACGAAGACCTGGGGTCATCTTATTTATGACACATACTGGGTAGGTAATCATGAGCAAGTCACTTAACCTCTTAGTACCCCCAGATAACTCTCTAAGACTGTGGGTTATGGACAGGTGGCTGATACATATCTTTGGAGGGAATTTCTTTATAGGGACTGTCACAAACCATTGCAATCACAAATCCAGATTCCCTACTTCCCCTCTTTGCCCCCTCCCAAAAAACTTCTTGCATATTGTAAGTATGGGCACACAGAATCTATGGTGACAGTAGATAGAGCAGTGCGCTTAGCGTCAGGAAGGCTTGAGTTCAGATCTAGCCTCAGAAACTTACTAGCTGTGTGATCTTTGGCAAATCATATAATCTGTGTTTGCCTCAATTTCCTCCATTATAAAATGGGGATAATAACAGCACTTAACTCCCAGGGTTGTTATAAGAATCAAATGAGATATCTGTGATATGCTTAGCATAGTACTGGCATATAGTTGATGCTATAAAATGCTAGATACTATTATTATGTATATGCAGATAATTACAAATTAATTTTAATTACAAATTAATTCCTGATTTTATTAGATGGTTTGTGTTGTAGGATAGTGGGTGATAAGACTGAATAACTAGAGTAACATCAGATTAAAACTGTCCTTGAAAACTAAATGAGAATTTTTGACATGATGTGGTAGGTAATCAGGAGCCACCTTGGTTACTTGAGCAATACAGTTTCTTGAGATGACAGAAGTAATGCTTTAGGAAGATTATTCTGGCACAAGTATGGAGAATAGATTGAAAGAGAGACTCAAGGAAGTGAGACCATTCAGGAAGTTGCTAGAAAAACTGAGTTGTGAGGAAAGGGGCAACTGGACTATTGTACTAGCTGTACTAGCATTACAAATGCTAAAGGCAAGACACATGTTGAAGAAAGAGTTGATATGATAAGATGTCAGATTGAACATAGTGGATACAAATATGGGAGATATTCAAGACATTGTCACATTTCCCCCTCAATTCTCCTTGGAAAAAAATTGTGTAGTAAGTCTCAAGAAAGAAGCAGATGCTAGTCTGTACCTGGGGTGTATATATAGTATACCTAGTACATATACCTAGCATATAGTAGGTGCTTAATAAATCTTTAGTTATCGATTGACTGGTGTGCTGGATAGAGGACAAGCCTTAAAACCAAGAAAATATGGGTTGAAGTCCTGCCTCTGAAATGCACTGATGTTGGGAGTCTTTTCTCAGTGCTCTAGGCTACTTTCTAAAAGGAGAGTCACTGGCATTGGTAGAGGGAGTTTCCTCACCTGAGAGTTCCCTATATCAATGAAATCACAGGTCCCTTCCCTGTTCTACTTAGGTGCTCTTTATTTATTTGTGAGGGTTCAGTTAAAAGGGATAAAGTGTGCAAAATGATTTGCAAAGTCCTAATTGGCAATATAAACGTCAGCGATGACTATGATTACCTGTGCAAGATACTCTACCTTTTTTTTTTTTTTGGCTTTTTGGAGGGCAGCTGGGGTTAAGTGACTTGCCCAAGGTCACACGGCTAGTTTTTGTGTTAAGTGTCTGAGGCCATATTTGAACTCAGATCCTCCCGACCCCAGGGCTGGTGTTCTAGTCACTGCTAGAACTAGAGCCACCCCTGCTCTACCTTTCTGAGGCAGCTTTCATTTGCAAAATGATGGTGTTGCTCTAAGTTACCTCTCGAGTCCTCTACAGAGGCCCCGGAATGAACCTTCGACTTCTGTTAACAATAATCATATCAGGGGCAGCCAGGTGGCTCAGCGAGTAAGAACACCGGCTCCAGTGTTGGGACGACCTGGAGATCGAATCCCGGGCTCAGACACTCAGCACCACACCCAGAAATAACTGGCCGTGTAACCTTGAGCAAGTTACTTAACCCCAATTGCTTAAAAAAAACAAAACAAAACAAAAAACAATAATCATATCAAGCCAGCCTCTGGGTCAGGTTTTAAACCTTAGTTCCATATGGTAGGTACGGGACAGGGACCTTTCTCTGAAGTGGTTCTGAGGCAAGACGTGGAGGAGGCAGGAAGAGTTGACAGCCGTCGGTGGGCGGGGCTCCCACGCCACAGGACGGAGCGTGGAAGGGGCGGGGCGAGGTTACCGCTGGAGGCGGAGGCGCAGGTGGGGCCGGGGACGGACCTTCCCTGCCCCTGTGACTGCTGAGTTGCGGCGCGAAGAAAGAGAAGGGCAGGCTTGGGCCTCCATCTCTGGTCAGGTCTGGGAGCAGGGGCATGGTCATGGTCAGGTTCAGGTTCCAGGCCTAGGATGGGAATACGGGGTCTCCATTACCTTCGGCAGTCCAGGACGGTTGAAGGGGGCGCGGGGCGGGGGGGAGCGGAGCTGCCTGCGCGGGGTGAGACGGGGGCGGAGACTGGAGATGCTTGAAGCTTGCAAGTTCTCTCTTCCCTAGGCCCACGTGTGGGTTTGCATGCGAAAGAGAGTGTGGGCGACCTCGTCCAGCCTTCCTTCCGTTAACCTTTCCGTAGTCAAGCAAGTCCCCACCCACTCTACCCCATCCCAGTATGCTCGCCTGGAGTGGTGACCAGTTCTCCCTACTTCTGCCTCGCACGTGAACTTAGGTCAGAGTTCCCTTCTCCAGCGCGGTTTATACCCCTAAGGGGACGCCTTCTGAAGGTCTTGTTGCTAACTTCAGTGCCACGGGGCAGATGGGTTTCCCTGGGCTTTGTTGCTTGGATTTTTAAGGACCTGTTTGTATCTTTTTTACTTTGGGGGGACATGGGACACAAAAATAACCACTTAAACCTTCTTATCGAGAAAGAATGGGAGGAAAAGTAAGGAGTCACAGGGTTGGGAATCGTTATAGCTTCTTCCCTAGAAACGGTAAGAATGAAGAGTAAAGTTTGACTGCATGGATTTCTAACTTCCCCTGGGTAAATCTGGCCTTAGAAGTTCAGTTCTAGAGGATACCAAATCCTAGAAATGAGAGAACACACGCTAACTAAAGAGACCTGGCCAGGAAATTTCCTAGCATCCTATGAGACTGCCCTGTAGTAACTTAAAAAAAAAAAACTTCAGATGAGTTTGGTAGTGTGGAATGTTGAGGTTTGGGGTTTACGGATGTTTCAGGAAGAATTTGGCATTTGGAGACAGGACCTGGGTTCAAATTGTGTCTGTTACTCACCTCCTGTGATTTTGGCTGTTACCTACCTCAGGTCTCTGGGTATCTTTTCTCCCCTGTAAAATGAGATGGGGTTGGACTTAAATCTCTAACACTGCATCTTCTTGTCTTTGAATATTGTTTTCCACAGTGCCTGAAACATAGTAAGCACTTAATACATGCTTTCTCTTACATTCATTTGAGTCTTTGAATGCATTTCTTTCTCACCTCTGCCTTTTGGAATCCCCAGCTCCATTCAAAGGTCAATTCAAGTGCCACCTTCTAAGAGTAGGCCTTTCCTGATATTTTCAATATCAAGTGCAGTGCCAAGACGATAATAAAACATAATAAAAACTTAATTCTTATAGATCAAGAATCAAAAAATCAGGAGTAACTGATGAAATCCTTATAGTCAATTGAAAATAGCCCTTGAATCTGAATACTGTGCAAAGCCCAACTTTAAGTAAAATGATAAAGTAGAAGTTTAACTTCCACAGCATATCTATCTATCTATCTATCTATCTATCTATCTATCTATCTATCTATCTATCTATCTATCTATCTATCATCTATCTGTCTCTGTCTATTATCTATCTAGTAATCCTTGTTCTAGTCATCCAGTAAACAGCTTAATGTTTACTAAGCCCACTAAAGCATTAGGAGCTTCTGATTTAGAGTTTGAAGGGCTTTGAGTTCATCTAGTCCAATTCCTTCAATTTAGAAATGAGGAAACAGAGGACCGACTGAGGTTGAACGAATTGCTTAAGGTCACACAAATAATAGGTAGAGGAGCTATAAGTTGAAATCAGGTGAAAATAGAAGCTTTTAATTTTCACAAACTGCAGTCTAAATGTTGATTATTATCAACACTTACAAATACATGAGAAAAGACTCTGGAAGGCTTAGTAATTTCCAGAGGTATGCAAATCTAAGACATGTTCCACCTTCTAATACATGAGGGTTAAAATAATGAGCTGCTGATTTTCAGCTTAGATGGTTTTCTTTATAAAATGTTGGTGTTAGCATTCCTCTTTTTATATCAGTGTATCTGGTCTTTTTTTTTTTTTTTTAACAATTTAAAAATTCTTGAAGAAGCACCCTTAAGGTCAGAATCAAAAAGTACTTCATAAATCCGGTACTGCTTCAAAGAGAAAAGACATTTTGTATTGAGGAAACATTCCCTATGTATACAGCCTTTTTTTTTTTCAACCTTCTGACCATCCATTAGCATCAACCTTGTCTACCCTGAACCCTACTTGAGAAGTAAGTAAGCAAGGATTTGGTATTGATATTTTGAAAGTAGATCTTCAAGGCAGTTGTCACATTTTATCTTCTCTCAAAGATTTTTCAGAATTCCCAATGAGGGGGTGGTTAAGTGGTGCAGTGAGTAGAGCACCGGCTCTAGAGTCAGGAGGACCTGAGTTCAAATGTGCAAGTTGCTTAATCCCAACTGCCCTCCAAAAGGCAAAAAAAATAAATAATCTTTGGGGCGGCTAGGTGCAATGAATAGAGCATCGGCCCTGGAGTCAGAAGGACCTGAGTTCATATTTGGCCTAATACACTAAACACAAAAACTAGCTGTGTCATCTTGGGCAAGTCACTTAACCCCAAAATCACCCTCCAAAAAGCAAAAAAAAAAAAATTCCCAATGAGGAAGAGTATGTGGTTTGTAGTGGTATCTTCTCCCTTGCTTTGCTCAAGGACTTTGCCAGTAGCAACCCCCATCTCCAACAATCTCCCATTCCATTTCAGAATTGCGTTATGTGAAAATTCTTACAGAAAAATTGGGGGAATCTAATGGAGAATAATGAGAATTGAGTTCACCCAAGAGCAGAAAGGTGGCAAATTAGCCTAGAGGTACAGGTTATATCAGGAAGATATGAGTTTCCAATCTGTGGGAGTATTAGCCAATTTTTGCTACTGTTTTAGACTTGTTAACTTATTAGATTTGCATTACAGTCAGGTAATCTCATTTGCCCCAAGAGAGAACAATAAATACCAATTGATTAGTTCAACACATTTATTTAGTGCTTAGCCACTATGTACAGTGGATAATGATGAGGTTGGGAAGACCCAGGCTTAGGGAATTGGAACTTTCTGGGATCTTTCTGGGTGTCTTAACAAATGTTAATAAAATGGCTTCATGACACTTTTCTTGGTAGAAGTAAATGGTATTATATAACATGCTACTTATAATTCTAGTCATAAACTCTGAGCTGCCATAATGAGTTTTGTACTGAAGGGCATACCTATGGCCCACAGTAGCAAGTTGTATCAATAATTAGATGAAGGTAACCTTTTGAGCTAGAAAGGAGTTCCGTAAAGGAATGTTCAGTTTAAAAAAATAGAGGATGTCAAGGAGATATAGACTATATTTGCCTCTTAAATTTCATGGGCTTCTGAATAGTATTTAACCTCTTTCTAAATCCAGGGCTTTGGTAGAAAGAGATCTCAAGTTGTAAATATGGAAAAAAACATACTCACATATATACATATAAATATACACACATCCATACGTATGTGTGTATATATCATATTTATAAGGTAAAAGTTCCCAAGATGCAGTTCCCCAAGTGGCAGAAAATGATTTACAGCTACATCCATAATATCAACATCAGTTCTCTTCACTTTAACTATTGACTTCACTTCTTTCTCCTATCCTTCTGCATAAAACACAAAGTGTTTTATTTCTTAAGAGGGCGTTGTTCCTGGACTAAATTGCAGAGTTAAAAAAATTAATTTCACTCTCTAGTTCTCCATCCTCTGCATTTTTCTGTCTTCCTTATCCTTGAAGAAGGAAAACAATTCGAGACTAATTCACCCTCAAGTGTCAAGGTCTTTAGTAGATTATATAATACAATAAACATTATGTAACAGCTCTGTGCAAGGCTTTTGTTAAGCCTTAGGGTCACAAAGACAGAAATAAAAACAGCCTTTAACTACAAGGAACTTATATTCTGTTGGGGGATACAATATGTAAACATAAGCATATATGACATAATTTGACTGGGGAAGACAACTGTGGGATCAGAAAGGCTAGGAAATGATATGGGGCTGTCTTGATGGAAGCTGAAGTAGGGATGGGAGCAAATTCTTTTTTAAACTAGGGGTCCTGTCTTCGTAAAGGCACAGTGGAGATATATGGAATGCTGAGTTCCAGAATTAGCAAATGGCCTATTGAGCATGAACATTGCATTAATTTAATATATTGTCAGAAGTGAATTCATTATTTAATATATAAATGATAATGATAAATATAATTTTCAAACCACACTATTACTTTTGAAAATATAATTTTCTTATCCATTACTACACTTGGAGTTTTAATAATGGTTTTGGGACCACTCTTGTGATTTAATTGTTATAGGGAATCAATAGTATGGAAACTTCCTCTACCATTGCAATTCTTTGGGAGCTTTCAAATGTAAAACTCAAATGGACGGAAGTAGTAATAACAGCAATGAACTTTAAAGCTTTCACAGTGCTTTACAAAGCTCATTTGTTACACTCACCTAAACAGCATCCTCCCAGTAGTATTTGTTTTAAAAGAAGATGTGAGAAGATGCTGATACTTAATTCAGAGAAATAAATCTCTGATAGTATATTTTCAGGGGCTGGAGTACCTTAGTTGAAGCTATAATCAGTCAGACAGCAAGGACTTATTATGGGATTATTATGTGCCACTATTTACTCCCAACTAACGCTGGGGATACAAAGAAAGACACAGAACAGCCTCTGCTTCAAAGAACTTTCTTTGTCATACAGTTGGCAACATGTACATGGCAATGCAACGCGGCAACAACTAGAAAGATATGACATACGGAATAGATGGAAGGAAATCTGGCAAGGAAAACTTTCCTTATAAAAGGTGGCCTTAGGGAAACTTAAGAAACAAGATGAGAAGGCAGACCTTTTGAGGTGTGTGGTGCAAAGGCAGACAAGGAGATAGAGTGTTGCAATAGGGAATTTCTAGTGCTCCTTGTGGAAAGGAGGGAGTAGTGTGACATGCATGGCCAGACTTATTTTGACCGTGCAGGAAGGTGACACAATGGATAGAGCATCTGGCCTGGAGTCACTAAGTTCAGTCTGGCCTCAGATGCCAGTTTTGACCCTGGCATGTCATTTAACCTCTGTTTGCCTTGGTTTCCTCATAAAATGGAAATCATAATAGTACCTATGGCCAAGGGTTGATGTGCTGATCAGAAATAATAATTGTGAAGTGTTTAGCACAGTGACTGGCACATAGTAAAAGCTATATAAATGCTAGCTATCATCATCATTATTATTCTTTAGAAAAATCACATTGGCAGCTGAGTGGTAGGTGGCTTGAAGAGTAGAGAGATGAGGCTGGGACACTAGCCAGAAAACCATTGCAATAATTACCTATTACCATACTTGGAGTTTTTTAAATGATTTTGAGATCACTCTTGTGATTTTGTTAGTTGTAGGGAATCAACAGAATAGAAACTTCTTCTACCATTGGAGCACTTGCAGAAAATTCCTCCATTCCCAGTCATTGCAAGCGTACATAGAAAACGTGTTGACAGTCTGAACTAGGGAGATGAACTGTGTGAAAAGAGGGAAGGGGATATAAATGAGAGACGTTGTAAAGGTAGAGATAAGATTTGGCAATGAATTGGATATAGGGGTGAGGAAGAGTGAGGATGACTAATAGGGTGTGAGTCTGAATGACTTGAAAAATAGTGGTGCCCTTGGAAGTAATAAGGAAGTTCAGAAAAGGGGAGGCGTTTTGGAGAAAATTAATTAGTTCTGGTTTAAATATGTTGAGTTTGAGATGGCTATGGGGCATCCAATTTTCAGTATCCAAAAGACTGTTGATTATGTGGTACTGTATGTAGTTCAGGGGAGAGACTAGGGCTGGGATATATAGATCTCAGAATCATTTGCATAGAAATGACAATTGAACCAACGAGAGCTGATGTTATTGTCAAGTAAAATAGTAGAAATAAAATAGTAAGGGGCAGCTAGGTGGCGCAGTGAAGAGAGCACAGGCCCTGGAGTCAGAGAACTTGAGTTCAAATCCAGCCTCAGACACAACACAAAAACTAGCTGTGTGACCTTGAGCAAGTCACTTAACCCTAATTGCCCTCCCAAAAGCAAAAAAAAAAAAAAAGAAATAGATTAAAAAGAGAAGAGAAGCACAAGGTAGAACTTTGGGGGCCACCCATTGTTAATGGTTAGGATGATGAAGAACCAGAAAAGGAGACTGACAAGTGCCTGGACAGGAGAAGAACCAGGAAAGTGGTATTAAGAATTCTGGAATGAAGAAAAAATCCAGGAGATCATCACTAATCAACAGTATAAAATGATACAGAAAGGTCAACAAGGTTGAAGTTTGAGAAAGGCAATTATATGTATATAAATTATATGTGTAAAATATACATACATACATACATATATATATATGATGGCCTTTATTAGTCTTCACTCTTCTTGACCTCTCTATAACATTTTTAGCAGGGTTGGAAGCCAAGGGTACCTTTTTACCAAATATCACGTTAGGACTTTAGAAATGAAAAGTCATTCTTATGGTAATATGATACTTCATATGTGTTTACATACGTATATTTACACACACATATGCATTATATATACATAGATGTTACTTTATATATGTATATACACACATTTTTGTGTGTACATATGTATAAATATATTTGAATATATGTATATATCACTTTCACAGGAATATAAAATACATTTGTAAGCCTTTACTCATTGTACAATTATTATTATTAATTTGTTTCTCATAACCTTGCAATAAAAAAAAACAGGCTGTGTTCCTGACACTACACGGGAGTTTCTACATCATTTCAGCCCTACGTTCACCTCTCCCCTTTTCAGCTTCTTTTTACTTGTCATCTTTCCCCCATTAGAATGTAAGCTTCTTGAGGGCAGGGACTGTCTTTCTTTCTGCTTATGTATGTTTATATCCCTGTCATTTATCACAGTTCCCAGAATATAGTTAAATGTTTAAAAAAATCTTAGTTGACTTGAGAACTGAGTAGTAAGTGGAATGTTGATCTTGGAATCATGATTTCAAGGTTCCTGGGGTTGAATCTCACCTCCTATGGCTGTGACAATGGCCAAGTTTCTTTTCTTCCTCATTTTTAAAATAAGACAATTAATACCCTACTTATCAGGGCTGTTGCAAGACTCAAATGAGATAAGTTATGTGAACTGTTTTGTAAACCTTAACTTGCTATACAAATGTCAGATATCATTATACACTTTCGTTTTAGGGAGAGGTTAAGTGACAATTTCACACAACTAGTGTGTGGCAGAGCTGGAACTAGAATTCAGGACTTTTGATTCCAATTTCAGTGGACCTCAGACAATGTTTCCTGTGCCTGTTTAAATGCTTATTATTTGCAGTACCTTAAAGCAATGCTACTGTTAGGAGTGGGTCTGACTGATAGAGATAGATGAGTAAAGCAATTATTAAGCATTTGCTATTTACCACACACAATGCTAAGCACTGGAAATGCAAATAGTCACAAACAGAAAAATAGCCCCTGCCTTCAAGGAACTTACATTCTAATGAGAGAACACAGTGCATAAAAAGGAGCTGAAAAACAAGGTACAGAGGGGGAAGATGGAGAAATCCAGAGCATTAAGAATGGAGCTGAGTATGGTTGGCTTGCATACTTCCTCAAATGTAGATTTCAGAGGAACTCACTAATTGAAGAAGGAGGTGGAGGGATTTTTCAGCGTAAGAAGTCCTCTGTACTACCTGTTCAGGTTTGATGCTGAGATGAAAAGAGGCACTGATAGGTCATTCAGCAGTTAAGAAAATAACTTATATTTGGTCATAGTATAGAAGAGATACTCAATAAGTATATTCTTGGGTGTTCAAGGTATATCCCCATCCCCTTACCTCCATATAGACTCTGAGCCCAGAGGTTGACCTTTTCATGCTTCTTACGTGACTGGGAAGTCATATTAATATAACCAGAAGCTATCATGAAACTGAGTCAAGAAATTTGCAGCTTGAGACTTGATCTCTCTTGCCCACAATCAAGTACTAGGGAGAACTATTGCATTTAATGGGGGAAAAAAAACCTAGTCTAATGTATTACAGGAAATCTTGGTGGATACTGGTCTCATCACAGCTACAATTATAGAAGTGCTTGGTTTGAGGAGTATCTTGTACTTTAGAAAATTCTTGGGCTCAGTTTCCATATTATGGTGATGCTAAGCTGCATGTTACATTTAATGTGTCTAAGGCTAATGGGTGTTGAAAAAAACAATTCTAAAAAATCTTATTTTATGCTAGACTTATTTTGCTTCACAAAGTAGTACATTTTGATCTAGGATTTATCAACTGTGCTATTGTATAAGGCGGCATTCCTATAAATTTCGGTCTGATGGATTTAAGATAATGTTTCATTCAAATGACAGCTTATTGAAGGTGAGTTCCTGGTCAGACTTGCATATTTCCTATATGTATCCTGTATATATGTAAATATCATTACTCTTACTTAACAAGGAGAAAGTTTTTCTATTTTTAGTAACTTTTTTGTTTGTTTGATAGAATATGTGTAGAAATACGATTATAGGCAGTTGTCTACTTATGAATGGGTTATGTTTCAATCATTTTATTTTGTCAGTTGTTGGGCACTCAAACATTTTCTTATAAAATCACTGTTATAAACGGTGATATGCTTCCAGGCCACAAAAGCCTACTTGGGCCATAATACACCTGAAATATAGTACTATAAAATTTAACCACTATTTATAACATTGTTTCTATGGGAAAATATATTTAAGAGTTTCAATTTGGGATGTCAGGAATGTTTCTGTTGCAGCTGTAGTAATAGGAGTATGTTTCTTTCTCTCTACCTCCAACTTTTTTTTTCTCCCAGTGCTAGGCTTTAGACAGAAGAATGTTATACTAGTTCTAAGCTATTGGTGGTGGTGGTGTTCATGGCCTTCGATAGGTGCTTCACTCTTGACTCTCTGGACTACTTTGGCCACTGTGTCCTAGCAGCCTTCTTATCCTCAAAGAATCTTTCATTACGGAATCTCAGCAGCCTTGCTCTGTCTCTGCTGCCTCTTTCTTTGATTGGTCAGTCCACATGGAACTCCATTTTAAGGAGGGGACCCAGGCCATGTTCACTTTCATTTCTCTCTAGACTCTGCTTCTGACTTGCCAGATTTCTCTCTCCACCATGACCTTTTGTGGGTACCTTCTTCTTGCCTTGCCCCTGCCCTTTTCTAGCTTCCTTTTATGCTTTGTTTTCTCTTATTAGAATGAACACTCTTTGGAAGCAAAGATGGCCTTTTTTTTCTTTTTCTGTAAGTATTCCTAGCACCTAGCACAGGGCTTGACACACAGCACTTGGTAAATTCTTGCTGACTTGGCTTGTTGCATTAGAATGACAATGGTGGTACTGGCAGGCTCTGTTAGGATAGGGACTCCTTGGTGGGGTGTGAGGTAGGAACAGGAACTTAGCGAGAGGGATGGATGCCAGGCCATTTCCTTGCTTCTAAGTCTTTTGATTCATTGAAGGCACCTGACTGGTATCTGTGATGACCATATCAGTCCCTTCATACAACTAGTGTGACCTTGGGCAGGTTATTAATCCTCCCTGGACCCCAGCTAATCTCCACAGGAAAGTACCTTATTAATTAGTTTGTTTGATTGTTACTGCCTTCTGCTGATTCTTCTGCAGAAACTGGATGATTTACTCTCATTGTCAAATTCAAACTCCTGCATATGCAGCAACATTCTGATGTCTTTTACTGGAATGGACTGGAATTAAAATATGAGAGCCTTGAGGAATTTTTGTTGTTGTTGTTCAGTCATTTCAGCTGTGTGTGACTCATCATGATCTTGCCTCAGGAAACTGAAGCAAACATGGCTAAGTGACTCGCCCAGGGTCACACAGCTAGTGAATGTCTGGGGCTGACTGATTTGAACTCAGGAAGATGAGTCTTTCTGATTTAAGGTCCAGCACTCTGTCCACTGTGTCACCTAACCACCCCTCCTTAAGGACAATTGAATGACTATTTTTATTTGTATCCCCATGGCTTACTTAGCACAGTGCCTGGAACAGACTGATCACTTAATAGATGCTTTTTGATATGACTTGAGCAGCACAAGTCTTTATGTCCTTGGAGTTAAGAATTTCTAAAATTCTTTTGATACCTGGTCTTTCTGAGTCCCATAATTATTTTCTTCTGTTTTCACGGTTGCTTCTGCTAAGACTGTGTCTTGTAAAGTGAAACCCAGCCTGCCATGCCTGATCCCTTGGTTGCCTACTTTGTTTCCTCTGGAGTGAATCTAATAACTTGTTTAAGTAGCTTGGATCCTATTGCTATTTAGTATATGTAAGGGAAGGCAAGAAAGGACTAAAATCCTCACTCAATTTCCATTATTTCCTTCCAATTTTCCTATCTATCTTTTTTGGCTTTGCCATTCTGAGAAGTGCTGGTTCAGGATAGTAGCTTTGTGGAGGCTGTGGGGGATATGTTCAAAAGGTTTGCCAATGGACATTTCCTTTCCTATATCCTCCCTTTTCTTCTTCCTGCCTCTAACTTCAGTGTTGACTGGCATAAGAGTTAGGAGTGCCAATAATTTGGTTTTTCTCACCTTTTCTTTACCTAGATAGAGGCAACTAGGTGGCACGGTGGATAGAGTGCTGGGCCTGTTGTCAGGAAGACTTAGTTCAAATCCAGCCTCAGATACTTACCATTTGTGGCAAGTCATTGAACCACAGTCTGCCTCATTTTCCTAAACTGTAAAAGGGAAGTAATAATAATACTAATACCTTTCAGGGTTGTTTTGAGGATAAAATGAGATAATATTTGCAAATCACTTAGCTTAGTTCCTGGCACATAGTAGATGCTTAAGAAATGCCTGTTTTCTTCTTTCCTCTCCAGGTACTAGTGAGAGTGGTGATAGGGCAAGTATAGGTCCCAGGCTATGGCTACCCATGGAGAAGAGGTTAATATATTTATCCTATGTTACTCTGTATTATGATTGTCTTTGTGTGTCATATCCTTTTACTGGACTGTGAAGTTCTAGGAGGGGTCGTTTCAATAAGACAAAGATAAACCTTGTCTCTTCTTCAATACCTAGCACTGTGCTCTGTACATAGTAGACCTGTAATAAATGCTTACTAAATTGGATTCTGGGAGAAGGGAATCTTCTGTTTGATTGTGGTTATAAAAGCACTTCTAGGTGAAGTTTCAAATTGTTCTACCTCTCCCAATGATTCACCACTACAAGTTTACTGTGTAGGGGAGAACCATCTACAGGATATAGGTAGAAGTACACTGTTAAGATATTCAAGGAAAAAATTTCATGTTTCTCCAGTTGTCTGGTGTTTAATTAGTAACCTTCTTTTAGTATTATGAAAATACTAGTTTGAAACAGTCTGATAAAATATTTCCTAAATTTAGATGCCTCATTAAGAAACTAATGCCCACTAGTGTTATATCAGCTATCATACAGAGAAGGACTTGGAGAGTTTCATGATTATGAGCATGGGAATTGTAATATTTTACAGAGACTTAACTGTGATTAAATCAACAAAGATTTAAAGCAAGAAACAAAACATTAAAAAGGCTATTGACAATTAGATTTTTTTAGTTTGATGTATTTGTTTCACTTGATTAAATATTTCATAAATTATAAGTAAGGTTTTATGATTGTTAAATATAAAGTTAAATTCTTTGTGTTTAAGATGAAATGATACAAAATGTTAGTCATAAAGTTCTTAGCTTTCTTCTTTCCATTTATAAAACTAAGTCCTTTTATCTCATTCTACAATTGGTATTGAGAATTCAAGGTAACTGGGGGCTTTGGAAAGTGCTTGTCAGAGTATATTGTTGGAGAGGAGGGCCTCTTGGCTATTGGGTAAGAGTAGATGAGTACATATTAGAGACAGTCATGTTTTCCCCCCCAGCTGTACCACCTCTTTTCAGGCAATCAGATGGCTATTCCTTGTCCATCGTAACAAGGACAACATGCATCCTGTTAAGAGAAGCCTTAGATGATCTTGTCAGTGCAGGAGGTGGGAGAGGAACTAGATTGGGCTAGGATGAGTATTCAAGTACATCTTTATGTTATTTTTGAGATCAAGAGTGGTAAGGATTTAGGACTGAGGAAACAAATTGAATCAAAAGAGATAGATATGATAGGCCTTTGTAAGTTTTGATTCAGTTTCACAGTCATTTATCAGGCACTAGCTATGGGCAGGACACTGTCCTCTGTGCTAGAGTTACAAAGGTAAGAGACTGCCCTTGCCTTTAAAGAAGCTTACATTTTGCTAGAAGGACACAACAAAATTACAAATACTTAAAAAGAGTTGTAAATTGGACGGTTTTCTTTGAATGTCATCTGAACAACTTCTTTATGATAGATAACTTCAACTTTTGGTAAATAAGTACTTGATATGAAGTCAGATGCTCTGGTTTTGAATCCTAGCTCAGCAATTCAGTAACTATAACAATGAAGAAGCCACTAAACTTTTCCAGAAACTTACTAATTTGTGCAGTGAAAGGAGGGAATTAGAATTTAAAATTCTCTTTCAAATAGATCTCTAAGGCCACAATTCTAAATTTATAAATTAAATTTGGATGGAGGGTCCAAGCAAGTGTGTGTGTGTGTGTGTGTGTGTGTGTGTGTGTATGTATGTATGTGTATTTTTATGAACCTAGCCAGGGGAATGGGAAGAAGAGAAAGAGGTTTCATGCCTACTTGGATCTCCTAAGGAGCTGTTGTGATTCATTTTGATTCCTCTGGAGTCATTTGAAATCTTGAGTTCAAATCTTGCCTCTGAGGCTTACTGCTTCTGTGACTTTGGAGAAGTTACCCACCCTGGGTCACAGTTTCCCCATCCAAATAATAAAGGGATTAGAATAGATAGCCTCTAAAATTCTTCTGGTTCTAGATATTTGATCCTATGACCTTAAAATTTTTCATTTCTTCCTCAATGAATAAATTCCCTCCCTCTTCCAAACTGCAAAAGGCCAAATGATGGATTCTCAGTGAAGAAGGGACAAGTCTTAAAATTATCACTCACATCCTTTCCTATGTAGGTGGCTTGAGGGAGACAGTTGAGAAGGAGAAAAATAGGGTTCCCTTATCGGATGCCAGCTAGAAATTGAGAGCCACTGGGAGCAGGAGAATGGAGTAGATGGGGATGGAAAAAGCAGTACATTGGTCACTAGTTTTATTTACTTATTTTTATTTTTTTTTGCTTTTTGGAAGGCAATTGGGGTTAAGTGACTTGCCCAAGGTCACATGGCTAGTTTTTGTGTTAAGTGTCTAAGGCCAGATTTGAATTCAGTACCTACTGACTCCAGGGCAGGTGCTCTATTCACTGTACCACCTAGCCACCCTGGTCACTAGATTTAGCATTAGGGAGACACAGTTTCATTTTGTGTTTCAGACAGTAGTTCTAGCTATGTGACCCAGGGCATATTCCTGAACCTGTCTATACCTCAGCTTCCTTCTCTGTGATATGATGAGGGTGATCTGGATGACTTCTAAGATCTCTTCCACCTTTAAATCTATGGTCTTATGAGCAAAATGCAGAAATAACAGTTGCTACAGGTGATTTTTGGTAGGGTCTGGATTAGGGGGTGGGATATAGTATTGCCACAATAGGGCTGTGTTACTGCAAAATATGCAATTCTCTACCTACCCATTTAATGTTGCTCATCCTGGCATTTGCTTAGATCTAGCAAACTATGTACATTTTAGGATCCCATAGAGGGTAACTTTGGATACAATAGCACAGATTTCAGCATCTCGTGTTAGCCAGTAGCAGGAGATAGAGACAGATCCAAGCAGCTTTGACTGAGTCCCCTGTCTTCTTTGGCTCCTTCCTGGTCCAATGTTTGCTATGATAACATGCATGCTCAGTAATTCTAATGACTTCCAAGGTCTCCTTCTGGCTCTAAATCTATTGTTCTATCAATATATTTAATACTTAAACTTATTCCTGGGTGTTAGCTTGTTGTTTTTCTGTTAAGTAATTGCTATTGAAGTTTTAAGGTACCACAATAAAATTTCTAAGCACTGTGACAACTTGATGCCCAGCATTTGTTGAACCTTGGAACAAGACATTTACATAGCTCAACTATTTAATATGCACTGGTATTTATGATGGTGTTGGTAGGGAATAGCACTAATATTTGGTTTTGTTTTCAGTAAGTCAACTTGCATTTTTAAAATACTATATCCCAGATGTTGTGTAAAGTTCTTTCTTTCTTTCTTTCTTTCTTTCTTTCTTTCTTTCTTTCTTTCTTTCTTTCTTTCTTTCTCTCTCTCTCTCTCTCTCTCTCTCTCTCTCTCTCTCTCTCTCTCTCTCTCTCTCTCTCTCTCTCTCTCTCTCTCTCTCTCTC